>NC_037676.1:119661283-119961283 GCF_003255815.1 Theropithecus gelada
AAGAAATGGGGAAAGGATTCCCTATTTAATCAATGGTGCTGGGAAAAATTGGCTAGCCATAAGTAGAAAGCTGAAACTGGATCCTTTCCTTACTCCTTATACGAAAATTAATTCAAGATGGATTAGAGACTTAAATGTTAGACCTAATACCATAAAAACCCTAGAGGAAAACCTAGGTAGTACCATTCAGGACATAGGCATGGGCAAAGACTTCATGTCTAAAACACCAAAAGCAACGGCAGCAAAAGCCAAAATTGACAAATGGGATCTCATTAAACTAAAGAGCTTCTGCACAGCAAAAGAAACTACCATCAGAGTGAACAGGCAACCTACAGAATGGGAGAAAATTTTTGCAATCTACTCATCTGACAAAGGGCTAATATCCAGAACCTACAAAGAACTCAAACAAATTTACAAGAAAAAAACAAACAACCCCATCAAAAAGTGGGCAAAGGATATGAACAGACATTTCTCAAAAGAAGACATTCATACAGCCAACAGACACATGAAAAAATGCTCATCATCACTGGCCATCAGAGAAATGCAAATCAAAACCACAATGAGATACCATCTCACACCAGTTAGAATGGCGATCATTAAAAAGTCAGGAAACAACAGGTGCTGGAGAGGATGTGGAGAAATAGGAACGCTTTTACACTGTTGGTGGGATTGTAAACTAGTTCAACCATTATGGAAAACAGTATGGCGATTCCTCAAGGATCTAGAACTAGATGTACCATATGACCCAGCCATCCCATTACTGGGGATATACCCAAAGGATTATAAATTATGCTGCTATAAAGACACATGCACACGTATGTTTATTGCAGCACTATTCACAATAGCAAAGACTTGGAATCAACCCAAATGTCCATCAGTGACAGATTGGATTAAGAAAATGTGGCACATATACACCATGGAATACTATGCAGCCATAAAAAAGGATGAGTTTGTGTCCTTTGTAGGGACATGGATGCAGCTGGAAACCATCATTCTTAGCAAACTATCACAAGAACAGAAAACCAAACACCGCATGTTCTCACTCATAGGTGGGAACTGAACAATGAGATCACTTGGACTCAGGAAGGGGAACATCACACACCGGGGCCTATCATGGGGAGGAGGGAGGGGGGAGGGAGTGCATTGGGAGTTATACCTGATGTAAATGACGAGTTGATGGGTGCAGCACACCAACATGGCACAAGTATACATATGTAACAAACCTGCACGTTATGCACATGTACCCTACAACTTAAAGTATAATAATAATAAATAAATTTTTAAAAAAAAGAATTTGTACCAATTTTATGTTTACACATATTTAATTAAAATACAATTATTCATGTTAAAAAAAATTACATTTATTTTGAAGAAAATAAATTATTTAAAATAGTGCATTTTTCAAAATGCCAAGTTATTGGCCAGATTCTGGTACTGTTGACAAATTAACATCTCAGTTTTTTGCAAACATTCCATATATAAGGCTTTATACTTCGTTAAGTGCCTTTTCCACCCAATAGTTGCTCACTCACACAATGAGACGCAGGAGTACATTACGTTCTCAGTACTATGGTAGATGTGCAGAAGAGAGGGCAAGTGAAGGTCATGGCCTTTATCTTTAGAGCATCTGAGAGAAAAGCAAGAGGTGTGTTATTTATACAGCAATATAAGGTAAGTACCACAGGAATGAAGAGAAAAGAGGGCACTATGGACAGGAATAGTTGGGGCAGGCTTCAGGGAAAGGGAGGAATTGAACTGGGTCCTGGGGATGGGTAGAGTACATGAGGCAGGAGATGCCAGATGATAAAAATGAAGCAACTGTAACAACTAAGTGATATATACAAATCACCATCTGCAGGGAACCATGAGTGTGTGGCCTAGAAACAGCCAGTTTCATATTGATGATGACAAATAGGTCCCATCTCACTTGTTAATTTAAATTCTTATAGGGCAGTGTGGAGAAAGATCAATATTATTATTGATAATAATGATTATCAATTATTATGTTGATAATTCTGAGGCAACATTTGAAGAGAAAACAGTGCCATTGTAGAGTAGTCTTATCTGTCTTGGGCAAGTGAAAGGGAAATTGGTTTTTACCATTATAAAGCCTATGTTATAGACTAATGGTTTACATTATAGAGCAGTGGTTCTGAGTGGACCAAGGTGGAAGAGAGAAAATTAGATCATATATGGGTCTCTGAAGATGTCTCAGGGGTGCCATAAATGAAAAAAGGAGGACAGGCTGGGGGAGGGAAGAAGCTAAGGATGTCTCAAAGAATTCTAACATGAAAGATGGCAAGGAAGGTGGTCCGTGTAACAAAGGTAGAGAGCACAAACCATGAATTGTCATTTTGTAATGTGGGTGTGAAATCATTAAATTCTTCACATCAATTCCTTGAAAGAAAAAAGATAAACTTGGGGATTGCTGATATTTCTTTTAATTTATTTTAATTCTATTAATCTATGGCTCTAGGACTTCTAACATGTTTAATGTAAAATTAAATAATTGAAATCTAAATCTTTATCTTCCACAGGCCATAATTCCAAATGACAGGCTATGACCTTTCAGGCTTTCCTGGTTTGTGCTTTTTTCTTTCTTTCTTTTTTTTTTTATTTTGAGTGATTAAAAAATATTGAATGTTGAATGCATAAATGTAATTAGCTTTAATAGTGAATACTGAAAGCAAATGAAATGTATATCAAAAGAGAAATGACTAAATAAATTAGAGAAATAAGATATGGTCTATTTGGATTATGGAATATCATACATTAATTGAAAGGAAAGATTTGGATCTGTGTATAAATATGTAAACATCATAAAAACATGTAGAGTGAAAGTAAATTGTAGAACAATAGGTATAGTATGATACCCCTTACCTAGTAAAGAAAAACCTACAAGTAATACTATATGTGTTCCATGAAAAGTACACACAAACATGGATATTAAAGGACATGGATACTCAACTCATAAGGGATTATTCATGACAACAGGAGTAAAGAACTAAAATTAGCAGTGCAAATTATTACTAGTAGATATAGTAAAGATACAGTACTTTCTCTCTAATGTAATAGTTTAAGAAATAATAAACACATATTATTTAGGTGATTAAAAATAGAAATAAGGGGAAAATCAAACAGAAAAGCGTAACATGCAGAATAGTAGAGTAGCTATCAGGGCTGAAACTCCAAATGTGACTCTGTCAATAACAAACCATTTAGCATGTAAACTCATTTATTCTCTGAGAACCAGTTTTCTACCTCAGCTAAAGCATAAGGACATCAGCCAAGAGGATCACCAAAGTTCGAAGTTTTCAGACATTGAGATGTTTTTGAATTGTTGATATTTCATAGGATAGTGAGCAAATAACCAATGATATTTAGCACAAATGTCAGAATGTCAGTGGGTGAGAAAGCACAGTGACCTAAACTGCCAGGACACTTCAATACTGTTTAGAGATTTACAAAGGTTAAGCTCCCCAAGTAACACATTTTGTTAGAATTCCAGAATAGAGATGCCTACCTGGGTTTTCCCGCTCAGGGCTCCTGAATCTGATATCTAACTGCATGATCTAATTCCTCCAAATATCTATGTGTGACAACACCCACGCTGGTATTTAACTCAAGATTTTCATGAAGATGACCACAGGATTTGTTGAAAATGAAAAAAAAAAATCTACAATTTAGTCTCCAGATTTAAACATCAATCTAAAAACAATACACAATAGATTCTGGCAACAGTCTCTGGTTTCTCCTCACCAGGAGGATTGATGGTAACTCTTGATGATAATGGCTAAGAAAAGAGCCTCTAGGCTGGTCTTATCTAGAGCTTCCTTCATATTTTCCATGTTGTTCTCCTATCTCCAAATCTACTCTGGGATATCCACTTTTGATGTAAAAGGTTTCCACTAAATCTTAGCCTTACATGAGAGTTTTGCTTGATTTCAACACTCATTTGCCAATGCACCATTGCAACCCTCAGTCTCTTACTTGAACATTCTATACCTAAAACATTCTTGCAGGAATGCAGATTCTGTGATGACCCCATTCCACTCCGGTGTCCACGGGAAGAATTTTAAAGTCACTTTGCTGGGATAAGTGTTTTTCCTATCTTGGGGTGAATATTGAAATACATTTTATCTTTGAACAATGAAATTGTCACCTCCTGTATGTAGCAGGCATTGATATCTCCATTCACCTCCTTTTAGGAATAGGCCTTGAGTTCAGCATATGGCCACCAAATTAGAAGTTACACATGGTGTCTTCCCTTGCAGCTAAATACAGCATGTGACTAATTTCAGGCCAATGGAATGCAAGTGTGATGTGTGCAGCTTCCAAGTTATGGCCCTAAAGGGAAGGTGTGTGCCCTTCGCTTCCTAATTCTTCATTCCAGTAACTAAAATATGATGATGAATCTTCTTCAGCCACATGGATGGAAGCAATACTTAGGGATGTCAGAGGAACAAGAGAGAGGTCGAATTACCAACCCTTGGAACAACCCTGGTCTGCTTCTCTTCAGACTTACGTAAAATAGATTCATGGTCTATCTTGCTTAAGCCAGAGTTATTTTGGGTCTTGTCAGAGCTATGAAACAATGTACTAATGAATAGAATCTGGTACTTATAGTGGGATAACGGCATAACACAACTGAACAAATATGACACTGGCTTAATGATTAGGCAGTGAGTGGCAAGGACAAAAAAAATTCAGGCTAAAAATTGAATTGCAAAACATTTGATAAAAAATGCTTCCTTCATTTCCTATGGCTGTTCTATAACACTACCACAAATTTAATGGCTTAAACCAACGAAATTTATTACCTTACAGTTCTGGAGGTCAGAAACCCTACATGGCTCTTATGGAACTAAAGATTAAGTTGTTATCATGGCTAAGCTCTGTTCAGCAGGCTCTAGGAGAGACTTATTTCCTTCCTTTTTCCAGCTTCTAGGGATGCCTGCATTTCTTTGATCAGGGCCCCCTTCTCCATCTGCAAAGCCAGCAACAGCAGGTCAAATCCTTCTCACTACAAATCGCTTTGACCTCTTCTTTTGCCTCTTTCATCTACCTTTAATAATCAATGAAATTTTGATGCATCCACTTAGATAGTCCAGGATAAAGTCAACTATTTGATCTTAAAGTCAGCTGATGGTTAACCTTAATTGCATCTGCTACCTTAATTCCTCTTTGCCACATAAGGTATATATTCACAGGTTCTGGTGATTAGGGCATGGACATCTTTGGGCAAGTGTGGCTAGGTTATTATTCTGCTTATCACAATGTCTCCTGTGATAACCTGGACATCAGAACCCATGCTAACTGAGCCCACTTTAGGAATGTGTTGAATTTTTTCAGAATATCAGTGCAGGGTATTATTGACCGCTTCTTGTCATTTTTAGCAAAGTCCTGTAAGAATGGGCTGAATCCCAGCTAGAGTCAGCCTACTTAAAAGTAGAGATGGAAGGAAATTCAGTTGCATTTTGATAGGCATGTTTTTTTTTTTCTTTTACTTTTGGGGGTGGGGTGGGGTAGAGAAGGGTCTCGACAGTTGGAACCCTACAGGGCTGGAAAGTTAATAGCTTCTCTGTTCTGGTTATTCTGAAGAAGCAGCCTTAGCTGGAGAAAAGCCTATAGCCTAGGCTTTGCTCAAGTACTTCCCAGTAAGTGCTCTCTGCCAGACACAGAGCACGGAGGCACAAATTGGACTTAAGATCTTTTCTTCCCAACCAAATATACTTTTTAATGACCTCAGCTACCTTCAAAAAAAAAAAAAAAAAAAGTCAGAGTGAAAATGGGCAGCACACAGAGGACAGAAAATAAAAGATTGAAATATTCATGCTTAAGAAGTATGTTGGATGAGACCATTGGCTGTTATTACTGACCTATAGTATTGATTAGAAATAAATAGACCAGAAATTGACTAGGCTTTTTAGGAAATTATATATATACTGAATGAATGGGAAACCTAGCTGACCAAAGCCTGGTGTTGCTACACACCTAAAACACCTATAGGTCTTTGAACTTGCACCAACATAATGTGGTTTGGTCACCAGGAAGGATATCCTCTCCTGTGTCCACTTCAGATGTAATGAAGGGGGGATGGACAAGAAAAAATTTCCAGAGGGAGAAGCAAAGGGTTGGAGGAGGAGGGAGCAAGATGAGAGTAAGGCAAGTTAAGGCCCTGGCCTCAAGTACAAAATTTAAGGTAGTGCAAAAACAGTCCGTAATCAAAATACTATTTTAATACAATATAGAATCAGAATCAGTACAAAACATCATGGATGAACAAAATAGCAAAATTTTTAATACTAACATGATCTATAGCAGTGCCATAGAAGTCATATCAGATCCTGAGACAAAAAGGAAAATCATCAATACAATCCTATCTCTATTAAACAGTGTTATATTGTTCACCATAGATTTATAGATCCTTTACATTCATTTTGTTTGTTTAAAATATATCATTAAAATTTTTTTTGATTATCAAGTCTTTTTGTGCCCCCTCAACTTTTATGCCTGAGGCAAGAAACTCTCTGACCTCACTTGATGCTCTATGATCTGGGTCCTAGAGCAGACACAGACACGAATTCCGAAAGTTCTGCCCAGAGAATAACAACAGGGATGCCAGGTGAGCTAAAGAAGGGATTTACTCCATTGCTAAGGAAAGGAGTTGTTATGGGCTGACTTGTTCTCCTCACCGTCCGCCAAATTCCTATGTGGAAGCCTTAACCCCTAGTATCTCAGAATGGGACTCTGTATTTGGAGATAAGGCCCTTAAAGAGGTGGATAAGTTAAAATGAGGCCACTAGGGTAGGTCCTAATCCAAAGCGTCTAGTCTCCTTACTAGAAGAGGGAGAGACATTAGGGCCATGCACAGAGGAAAAACCACAGGAGGACACAGCGAGCAGGTGGACATCTGCAAGCCTAGCAGAGGCTACACCTGCTGCCACTGGGATTGTAGACTTCTAGCCTCCAGAACTGTGAGAAAGTTAAGTTATGTTGTTGAAGCCAGACAGTTTGTAGTATTTTGTTACGGCAGCTCTGGCAGACCTCGTACAGGAGCCTTTGGTATTCCTGTACATGAGCACTTGATCATTGTTATAAAGTGAGTGCTGCCTCTTCAGACCCTTCTTTCTAACTTGGAGGCTTTTTGACTTTTGTTTGTGTGTTTTAATTGCAACTATACAGCTCCTACTCTGCTGTTTTACACTGGGGAGAAGTCAAATAACTAGTTTTTTAGGTTATAGTTCCCTGAACTACAAGCAGCCACACCTAGTTCTAGTGAAAGTCTATGCGTCACCTGCAGATCTGGGCTTTGAGTTGGATGTAGTACCTGGCATGCGACCCTTGGGGAAGGGTAAGTGTGTTCTAGGGGCAAAAAGAAGGATACATAAGATTACTAGGGTAGCCAAAGGAACTGACTGGGAGAGAACTACTATTGTCTCCAACATCTACTTTCTCTTTGTTCATTAGTAATTGAACCCCAAAATCTCAGCTGCACAGACGGCCATCCAGACAAAAACAAAACAAACAACAACAAAAACAAAAATCTTCAATGGGACTATATATTATTTTTGAGCCAGAGGAAATGAGTGGAAGAAATGTGTGCACCTGCAGATTCATGCCCTAAAAGGGAAGTGGTACATCCTCCCCTCTCTTTCTTCATCAGGCTGTTCCAAATGACGAGCCATTTTCAACCACAGATAAAGGCTGCACCCACTGAAACCACAGTTGTTTTTGTCACCCAATTTGCCCCAGCAAGTTTAGATAAGAACACATTATCAGGAAATATTCATGACTATGTCCCTAAATCTGCAACAAAATAAGCTAGATACTACTGTTCTCTGGATTTAATTTGAGCAATTTTGGAAATTCAAATTTTGTTGAATATAAAGTGATTAAACAGTTTGGGGGATTAGTTAGATTATCAGCTTAGTAACTGTAAGACAGCAAATAATAAGGGCTTCAGAAATCCAAAATCATTCTTTCTTCTCACATAGCATTTCAAGTATAAGTAGTGGGGTTTTGAGGGTGGCATCATAATATCTAGGGCAAAAGCCTCTTCCATTTTGTAACTTTGCCATACTAAATTTATATTTCTAGTCCTGACCCATCTCCTGAGCTTCAGGATCATTTATCCCGTTGCCTAATCAACATCTCCACTTGGGTATCTGAAAAAGATCTCAAACTAATTTCTAAAACAGAATTCTTTCTTTTCTCCTCTAAACCATAGCTCTCCTGTCTTTCCCATGTCAGTAAATGCACTACTACTCATCTAGTTCATCAAACTCAATGGCTTAGACCAAAATTCTGGGAATTATGCAAGACAATTTTTTGTCAGCTTGAAAATATATCCCAAATCTGACCACTTCCCACCACCTTCACTGTTGTCCCTATTCTCTAGACCATTTTCCCCAAATTCTAAATTCCATTAGGAACAACCTAATTGTACTCCCTTTACTTTTAGATGGTACAGTTCATCCCCCACACAGAGGCTACAGTGTATTAATATTCTATTGCTCCTGTAACAAACTGCCACAAACTTTGTGGTTTAAACAATATAAATTCATCATCTTACTTTTTTGTAGGTCAGAAGTCCAACTTCACTCTCACTGGGCGAAAGCCTAAGGACTGGTTGGCTGCATTATTTTCTAGAGGTGCCAGCGTGGAATCCCTGCCCCAGCTTCTGCAGGCTGCCCACACTCCAGGGCTCATAGCCCCATTCTTCCATCTTCAAAGCCAGTAATGGTGGACTGAGTTCTCCTCATATCACTCTGACCTCTCCCACCTTCTTCCACTTTTAAGGATCTTTGTGATTGCATTGGGAGCACCTGCAAAATCCAAAACAATCTCTTTAAGACTAGCTGATTAGCAACCTTACTTCCATCTGAAAGTTTCATTCCCCCTTGACATGTAATGTGATGCATTCACAGTTCCAGAGATTAGGGCATGGGCATTTTTGAAGGAATATTATTCTGCCTGTCATGCAGTGTAATTTTTTTTTTTTTTTTTTTTTTTTTTTTTTGAGATGGAGTCTTGTTCTGTCACCCAGGCTGGCATGTAATGGTGTGATCTTGGCTCACTGCAACCTCCACCTCCCTGGTTCAAGTGATTCTCCTGCCTCAGCCTCCTGAGTAGCTGGGATTTCAGACATGCCCCACCATGCCCAGCTAATTTTTTGTATTTTTAGTAGAGAGGGGTTTCACCATATTGGCCAGGTTGGTCTTGAGCTCCTGACCTCAGGTGACCCACCCGCCTCGTCCTCCCAAAGTGCTGGGATTACAGGTGTGAGCCACCGCACCTGGCCACGCAGTGTAATTTTTAAACATGTAAATCAGATCTTATTTCCCCCTCTCTTTTAGATCCTCCATTGCCTTTTCATCCACACCTGGAACAAAATCCAAAATCCCAGCAAATAGGCCTTTTACGAGCTGCCCACTTCTACTCTCTCATTCTATTCCCCATCACCATCTCCCCATTCATTTATATGCAGTCTCACCAATTTGATTGCTATTTCCCAGAATGCCAAGTTCGTTCCCACCTCAGAGCCCTTGAATATTCTCTTTTTTCTGCCAGGAGCTTTTCCCCTAGATATCTCCATGTGGTCCTCATCCTCACTTCATTCATGTCTCTACCCAAAGGGTCCTTCCTCAAAAATACCATCCCTGATCATTATCTGTCACTGTCACTCATCATATCTGGTGTCAGGCATTATGGTACCACCATATCAATCTTACTGTGAGTTATTGTTATTCAGTGATGGCATTATGAATTTATTTGTCCATTTATTCATTGTCTGTCTCTATTACCAGAATGTAAGCTCCATGAGGATAGGAAATTTGTCTTTTTCTCTGTTTCATCTGCAACACACAATGGGCATCCACACCAAATGAGTGAATAAAATGGTTGAATGTAAGGAAAAGTAGCCTATATACTCAACATTTTTACCTGGTCTCAAACATTGAAATAACCCAACACTCTTCTGCAAGAGATGAACCATTTAGATTCAGAACAATCTAGGCAGAATTCCACACTTAAGCCTCACTCTGTCCTATTTGCAATGCAATTGAAAGCCAGGGATTTGTTCCATTTTCTTCTTTGTGTGTCTTGGTTTTCAAATGAGGTGTTTAATTCCAGCCAGCATGCTAAGCATGTTCACACTCTGTATTGAGCCTCCCGTTCCACCTTGGGGATTCTCACACAAAACAGGACAGCATTATTAATCCATTCTCTACAGATGCTGCAGTCGCACCTTGCAGATTGTCAAAGAGAAGTGACAGATGTGCAGTGCCTAGCAGCCTTGAAAGTCAACTTATGGGGTTCTGGAATTATGGCTTTCAGAAAAGTCATTATTGAGCAAGTAAAGTTTCTAACTCAGAGAAAGTGATGGCTTGAGGAAAACAACATTGTTTCAGAACACAGCTGGCTTGATCTGGATTGTTCTTAACATTCTGAACCTAAGCTTCTCAATTGAAAATAAGTGTATATGGAGAATCTGCCATGAACCAGAACTTAAGCCAGGGACCATAGCATTCAAAACAGAAGGAAACACTGTATTTGTTCTCTGGACTCTCATAGTCATGGCAGTGAAATTGTGATTCACACTAAAGTCCACAGATGTGTCAAGAATGTGTCTCTTTAAAACTTAGAAAAATGGCCGTCTTCCAATCACCACTTAAAATATTACAGGTGGACTTTGACATTTGCTATAGAAAACAAATAGAAAAAAACAGCCACTATCAGAATTACTATTTTTCGTTTCATGATTATGGAGTAGGTTTGTGGAATGGGATTAAATTCCCTGATCATGTAAGCAACAAAGAAAACAATTGCAAAGGTTGTTGTCATCTGTACCTAGATTTTAAAAAAGCTTCCATTCATACTAGTTTGAGATTCTGTATTCTGGTCACTGAGTCTTGACTGAATGTATCTAAAACTCACCTCCTTTCCATTTTGACCTCTTCTCCTGGGACTTACCTTCCTCTTCAATCCTTAATGCCAACCTCAAGTCTTGGCCACTTTGGGGTTTCTGGTCACTTACGAATGACCACTATTTGAAACCTTGAACACAAGGTTTCTAAACCACTCAGCTGGCACACCAGTGGTGTAACTCCTGCCTGGCTTTCTGCCCACATCCTGCATACAGAACCCTCTTCTGTTGCTCTCAGAATCACAGAATGACAGTCATAGAGATGGTGAAGTGAAACTGGGTATTCTTAGAGATCAGGCTAGCTTTAGATTCCTTCTGCTAGACACACTGACATTTTCTGAATAGCTAAAATTTGAGTTTTGAAGATAGGAAGAATTTTGTCTGAATCTCTTCAAAAGAAATCATGTGCTACTGCACATGGTAGGAGCTTGTTTTATTAAAGAAAATGTAATTAAGATACTTTGGAAGATAACTAAATTAAATGACAAAAGCAATTGATTCATTTTTCACCCTGGAAACCTATTTCTGAGTATTCTATGCAGGTCTCAAATCAAGAAAAATATATTTGACATCAGTGTTTCCACAGGATAGATGAAAAACATAGATGAATAGATAGATGATGTTGATGATGAAGATAGATTAGATTAGATAGATAGATAGATAGATAGATAGATAGATAACTGAATTCTAGAAGAAAGTCTATAAGGAATCAACATCTCCACTTGGGTATCTGAAAAAGATCTCAAACTAATTTCTAAAACAGAATTCTTTCTTTTCTCCTCTAAACCATAGCTCTCCTGTCTTAACCAAGAGGACATATACGTTAACCAAGAGGACATATATCCAGTCCACCTAAGGCAATTCTCAGCTTGCCTTCTCTGAAAGAAATGAGATAGTAAAACACTAAGAAAATCTTTAAAAGGAAGAGCTGATCCTTTACATTGTTTTTGGCAATAAAAACAGTGACCTTTCAGAGATTAACAAGAAAGCCAAGCAATGCCCTGAAGTTCCAGGTCACTAGAAGATGCTGACTTAGACATGATCATGTTAGTGCTTTGTTCAGGGACTTCCAAGTGAGTGCACATACAACTTATATCTTCAAAATTCAGTCTTTTAAATAAGCATTGCTTAAAAGCAATATCTTAACCCATTTTAATTTTTTTCCTTAATCATTTGCATCTCTATGTTCTCCTGGTAAAAGAAGTGTGGTGGCCCTAAAGCAAATATGTTTTGCAGCTTTTGTGTTTGGAGAAGGCAAAAGGAGAGCAAGGAAGCTGGTGTTTACTAAGTTTTTCCTATGTACCAATTATTTCACATATATTAATAGATTTCATCCTTACTAGTATCCAGTGTTTGTCTAATAATCTAACTGTAGAAATAAGAAGCCTGAAACTCGGCGAGTTTTCAAATCACATGGCTGAGGTTTGAACTCAGGTATGTCTGACTCTTGAGGTCACACTCTTACTAATATACTGGCTGCTGAAGAACTTTAGGTTTAAAGAAAGCGAAAAGGAAAATTACAGGGAGAGGGAAAGAATAGAGCTGCAGTCAAACTCCATGTGTGCCAGGTCTCATAGTTCAAAGGCATAGCAGCATAAGACCACCTACCTGGCCTGTAGTGGAGTGCAGGTAGTAGGTAGACATAAGGAATCTTGACATACAAAGGGCTTTGGTGATCAGTGAGCTCAGAACCTTTATCTTAGAGTTAAGGAAACCGAAACTGAGAAAGCTCCTTGTCCAAGGTTATACTTGACTTTTGACAATTTGTCAACATCAGAGCTAAGCCTAGAACCCATAAATCTTCATTCTTAGCTAAACTCATTCCATTATTCCATTCATTCTACTTGAGAAGGAATTCTTAGACATGGGACCTGCAATAATTTCCTACGGAGATCAAAATCAAGTGCAGAAGAAAAGACCTGAGCCTGTGACCTGAGACTACTCAGAAATCCTAACATTTATTCAAAGTAATGAGTCCTTTGAAGAGATTCTTTCTTATTACAGTAAAGCATAAATTTAAATTGCAACCAAAAGAAAATAATTTCACCCTTAATCCCAAATTTATCTTCTTTGCATAAGGAGCATGGATTAAGAGACAGTATTTACTTGCTGTGTTGCCTTAAGTCACTAAACTTCTCTGAGTTGCATTTTAATTATCTATAAAACGAAGATAGTAATAATACAGAGGTTCCTCATTATCTCAATTTTATTATCTGAGTCTGCACCATAATGAGACTGCACAAGAAATCAAAAGCCATCATAACATGAAAATATCCTCTAATACTCTAATGAGTTGCTCATTTATGAAATTAGTCTGCTCTCCACATCCCTTCTCTTTTAAGATTTGTATTTATCTCTAACCATTAAATCAATGCCTTTGATCATTAGTCTATAAATATCTTGCAAATCCTTTGGCAAGCAAAACCGTAAATCTCAGAAAAGTTTCAGACTCTCAAGCGGTGAATGAGAGCAGTGCTGGAGAACAGTGCAAAGTCACACACAAAGCAACGGACATGGAAGGATATCTGGCCTAGTTAGCACCTCAAAACCACAGAAGAGAGAAAAGGTAAGGTTGGTGACAGGGCAGAAATTTTAAAGAAAAAATATTTGAATATCAACATAACAATAAAAGTCTTTGGAAAAGCTGATTAAACCTTGACTATTTCTCAAAAGTGACCTTTGATGATTCTTTGCAAGTTAATAACATAAAAGGATGTTGCATTTTGTTCTCATTTATAGGTTTTGCCAGAAATCATGGTTCTTTTAAAAAAATGAACTCCATTATTTTCAGTAAATATGTCTCATTGTCATTATAACCAAAATTATTACATTTATGAAAAATATAGTATTTTTATTACCTTTACTTTTTAAAGATAAAGTCTCAATTGAATCCTTTTCCCCTTATATACTATGAAATTTTTGTTGCAGCTTTAAGTGAATTTTTTGTAGTGAATAATTACCCTTGCATAATAAGGCTCTCTTTTATCTGTACCATCTTCTATTGTTATAGTAAACAAATGAAATAAAACTTGCAAATGCAATTTACAGATTCTAAAGTGCTACATTAATGTTAGAATTTACTTTGTTTCCAAAAAAAGTTTGTTTATTATGTGCAAGTTACCTCCACATACATTATTTATTCTCAAAACAACTCTTGGAAGTAGGTATATATCATCTCCAAACTATAAATTAGCAAAATGAAAAAACTTGTTCAAGGTCACGTAGCTATTAGGTGGCTTAGTTATACTGAGAGCCCAAATTGGCTGTCCTCAAGTCTAAGGTATTCATTCTATTAATTTGAACCATATAAGCCACCATTTTTCAGTTCAATAATGGTTGAACATCTGCATTTCATATGATTCTACCTTTCACATTCATTCAAGAAGTATTACTATCTATTCCTCATCAGATACTCATCTGAATTCTAGGGATACAGTAGTGACCAATACAAGCAAAGTCACAGTTCTCATGAAAGTTACATTCTAGTATAGACCATAACATATAAACAATGAAGCACATAATTTAAATAAATAGAACAAATGGCTTACTGCTGTTATGTCCTATGCAGAGGATTAATAACAAGTAGCATATAGAAAGTGTCTGCTATAGGCCAGATAATGTAGCACTTTGCATAGATTAAGTTATTTAATTCTCGTAACTCTATGAAGTAGGGAATATTACTATCCTCATTTTTTGGATGAAAATGTTGAAGTACAGAGAGGTCAAGTTACTCGTCCCGAGTCATGTAGCTGGTAGTAAAGGAGCCAAGCTTCAAACCTAATCAATCTGACCCTTAGAGGCACTCTTAAGCACCATGCTGTACATCAAGTCGATGAGATAAAAAGTAACTGATATCTAACAGATAACTAGAATTTCTTCTCAACATCATTTTTTTATTAGTAATAGTACACTGTTCAGTCTTCCTACACAAATACAAAATATAATGGATTATCTCAAACGACAAATTCTTCCCTCTAGTTCTTTTGCTAAATGGGGATTCTAGGAATTGGAGCACATCAGCCAAGAACAGTTTCACTCAAAGTCTACAGCAACTGCTTAGGCTCTCAACATCTCCATGTGGACCCCCTGCAAGATTGTATTAACATGCACAGTGTACTCATAGTCTTGAGGACAACAGTTTACCACTCAATAATACTGGAACCGCACCATGCAGTCCTACAACTACTCCTTCCAGGAAGGTGCCAAATTGGAAAGAAGTGTTGAGTGAACTGGAAATAGCTGACTTGAGGATGATTTCATCTCTCTTGTTGCCTCTTTACTTACTGTTCAGCTGTGATCCTTGCTCATCCCCAGATCCGAAGATCAGAGGAAATGATGATCGTGTTTCCAATTAGAACAAATCGTAGCTATCTTGAGCTGTATCATTAATCCTTTCAGGGACATTTGTATTGTGTTACTCATTCTGTAGCCTAATGAGGCATAAAAGAAGAATCTCTTTCCTTTTCCCGTATCCAAATGTAGGTCCAAATAATTGCTCCTGCTGCTAGAGACTAAGGTTAATTTAAAGTAAAGACATAGCTGGGGAAATGTTCATTGTTTAAGCAATGGAATCAAATGTGGACAGGCACTGTCATAAAACTATCACCTCGTGACTTTCCTTTTTTCAGTCTGATCCTCAATTTTGTAATGCCTATTTGCCTACTGTTTATGAATGTAAGAATTTTCCATTCCTTATGCACCAATGATTTTTTTCAATAAAATTATTTAACATAGTTCCCTATAGTGAGGACATTTTCACAGGCTTGCACTGAGCTCCATGAGCATAAGGAATCCTGAGGAAATAAAAAAAGTAAACAATAATTATAGTAATAACAACAATAAAAAACTGCTTAACATAACACTTTTAGTATTTATTAAGTCACTCTCTTATTTAAAAACACGTGCTGAACCATGCATTATGGCTGGGGATACACAGATGACTAAGGAACCATTTCCACTTTTAAAGAGTTTGGAATGTAATGGGAAAGGCAAAGAAGAGGTGCTACATTTAATAGCGATACTTCAGCATAAACATTATAAAAAACAAAAATATGGCAGATTATTTTTCTCACTAGTCTCTAGTGTTTCTTTTTAGCTCTTTTGAATACTAATCTTATTCAGGAGAGGCTGACCCTGTAGATTTATCTCCTAAAACACCTGATGAATGTGACATGTCCAATTAGTAATAGTGGTTTGGGCAAGTTAGGTATGCTCCCTTGGGGGAATATGTATCAGTATGTCAGTTTGAAGAGCAAACTGTTTTGAGAGAAAATACACCCAAGACATTTCATTTTCTCCTCCCCTCTCCTTCCTCTCTCTTCACCTTTAAACTTTATTAAAATTGTGTCTTGTAAGAATCAACTGGAGTGCTTGTTAAACATCCAGACCCTTTCACTGGAGAGTCCTACTGAGTGAATGCTATAAACTCACTCATTTCTTCTTCTGCAGTCAAAAGAAATATATATATATTTTCCACTCTGTTTAGAATAGGATTAGAAAAGAATCCTCTCTTTGGCATTCTCAGAAACAGGAAGTGTTTTCTGGGCTGTTGCTAGGTGCTTTAGCAGATTACTTTGCCAGTCTCCTTAGGAACTCTGTCAGTTAGCTAGTTTGCTATTTGTGTATCCAAATTATTGATTTTGGATCAAACTGTAAGATGCAATAATAAGAACATATTTACCAAAAGTAAGTGAGTCGAAAACCTAACCCAGATTTATGTTTGAAAACTACTGTTATCAGAAATGAAGGGACCAGAGTTAAACCTACCCAAGAAATGCTACCAAATTGAAAGCCAAATTGTATGTTAGGAGAAAATTGGTTTATTACTCCAAACTTCTTTATTAATTAACTTCTTGCTTGATGACGTCATTCCCTTTTAAGTATTCAAAGTGTCTATAGTATGTTCACCCATTTCCTAATCAAAACCTGCTCTTAGAAAAAGAACAGATACTTTACTTGTGTTAGAGATGTATATTTGAAAATCAATTCCTTGTGAAATAAGTAATTCTAGTTGTAGAGTCAATAATCATAAAGCAGGCTAAGGAAATTTTGTTGTTTTGTCCTATGAATGAGGCATCTTGATACACTGAAATCACACAATGCAGGCTAGGAATATAATTGCAACTTGGTAAACAATCAAATTCTTGAAGACTTTAGAGATTTGTAGTTACATTTTTTGAATTACAGAGCCAGTACTGATTGTGCAAGTGAAAACTAACTCTTTTATAATGTATAGAAGACAGATAGATAATTAACATACTGAGATGAAAAAACTAATTAATATTTAAAATCAAAACAGAGTCTGTTTTTAACTACTGATAGTATATTTCTCATTGGAGAAATAAATACTTATGCAGCTCCTCTGCTCTCATACCCTTGCAGAAACTGGGGAGGAAGAATAAGACCACAAGGGAGGGGCCTGTGGCTTTGACTTTGAAGCCCTAGGATGAATTTCAGAATAAGAGCTGGAGAAAACTTCATGAAAAAAAATAAAAATAATTTGAGGAGGGCTAGAGTTTCTTCTCAGCAGAAGGACATTGAGAAGAGAGAAGAGAGCAGAATAGAAAGGATAGAAAGTAACATAGTGTTGATAATAAGTCTTCCTAAAAGAATAGCAAATATTGGTTTATTTTTGTGACTTCACTGAAACCATCTCCATCTTTACAAACAGGAAAGTATCCAAGATTGAATCCGCCAAAATGCCTCATGGGAGCATTGTTTTTCTTTTTTGTCATTTTTGAAGGAAATGGAAGAAAGGCTTTGTGTTCAATGAATACATCATGGAATGAGGACAGCACAGTTAGTAGAAGAGGATAATTCAGACACTGTCTTGTTTGATCAGAAGCCAGATCTCAGCCCCAAAAATGACCAGGATGATGCAGTCATCACTCCCATCACCACTACCACAACTGCAAAATCATATGTACACACATGAACTATCACTGCCACTGTCCATAGGAAGGAGTTTGAGCCAACTTTCTTTGAAACTCAAAGGGCAACTCACATCTCAGCCACACATACAATATGTAGTTAATACGCAGTATTTATAAAAGAGCTTTAGAAATATATTTAAATCAATCTAAATATGGGATGTAACATAGACATTAGCATTTATGTATTTCGATGGTAGCATTTGGTTGTTATCCATTTAAGTTCCCTTAATTGTTTTGAATTTTACTAGGCGGTAGCGTGGGCAGATATATGGGAAAGAGGGAGGTAGAAAGGGACATACAGTACTCAACCCTAAAAAGAACTTCCGGTTCGACCCTAAGGTATTATAAATGGAAGCATCCTGCACTGCAACTTTCTACCTTGACCCTAATGTGAAGGAACCAAACATGTATGAATCAGTTGCTACCTCATTCTTTTTATTCAAACCCCCACCAATTGTTCATCCCTGAGATGAGGACACATAGATCGAAATCAAAATATTTTTTCTGGATGTTGGTCTGCAGGCCTGTTTCTCTGTCACCACTAATAGACTTCAACAGATGTGGGGCAATAATTCTAGATAAGTGATTCTACTTGGCAGACCCAACTTCTTCAGCTATGCTGTTTATATTGGGATAAAGGTAGCAGAAAGCCCAATGGTGACCATAGATCCCAGTAAATTTCCCAATCTATATTTACAAATAATTCTAGTATTTTGATCCCTGTTCATCTTATTCCTAGCAATTTTCTCACTGATTTCAGGCTTGAGCTGGGCTCAGGAGATGGATGATTAATTAACACCCTAAAAACCCAACAATATAATTAATTTCCAGTGAAAATTATGCTATAACTAAAACAGAAGTAACCTGGTAATTGATGTTGATTGCCTTGCAACTATGTCTTGGATGCCATCTCTAAAAAGAAAGCCAATTTGCCAAAAATGCATGTTAAATGCTGTACGCAATTGATTCTGCACGTTATTAAGTGAAGGAGGATATTACTTACAGGGTTATTCATTTTTACTTTACTTTCATGAATGTTTAAAACCTGTAAATCACTTATAACAATTAAGACAATTAACTTTGTGGGGAACTGTGGATTTGGAACCTCATAACACTCTTTAAAATCTCCAATATTTTCTTCTTTTACTGGAATGCACTTTGATAAACCACAAGTCAGAATAGCAATGTATTTGGCTCCCTTTTTAAACACACTGTGTATGTTCCTATTGAATTTTAGTTTCCTTTTTAGTGGGAAAAAAAGAAATAGTAACCCTTCCACATATTTTACGAGGCTGAAATATCTTGACAGATCTTGATTACTGAAAGATTTTAAGTTATATATTTCACATCAAATTTACAGCTGAACTTGTTTTTTATTGAGTGTTCTAATAAATAACAAAAAAAAACCTGGATCATGTGGTATTTTAGTTAATAGCAGCACTACATAATAGATGTGTGTGTGTGTGTGTGTGTGTGTGTGTGTGTGTGTGTGTACTGCATCTAATTGTAATATCCGAATAGGATCAAAATATTTCACATATTGGCATATTTATTTAAAATATCTTTCTAAAATATAGAAAATAGTGAAATAAATACCAGCACTTATTAAACACTTACATTTCAGGTGCTTCATAGAATATAGCTCATTTAATCTTCATGATGGCCTTATTACAGTGTTTTCAAACTTCAGTCTACACAAGGGTCCTCTGTGCAACTTGGTAAAAATGCAGATCCCCAGAGTCCATTCAACCAAGATTCTGATTAAGTGGATCTGGAAGGATTTAAAGGATCTCTATTTTTAACAAACCTCTCCAGATTACTCTGACACTGTTAACCTGTGGAACACACTGTAAGTACCGATGCTTATTAAATACTGCCTAACAAAATTTGACCATAATCTTAGATAAATAAACTAAGAATCAAGAAACTTAAATGTCTTGTTTAAGTTCTCCTATTCATGAAAAATAATGCTTTTGCTCTTGAGATTAAGCATTTAATTCTCATGAGGAATAGGGAAAAGTTAAGAAATAGGAACAAAAACATAAGACAGTGGCATTGGAAAGTGATGACTATAAAAATAAGGAATAGTGGTAAGGTCTTTGGTTCTGGTCATGGCTGAGTATCTGGTATCAAACCTATCCTCTTCTTATCATAAATTGGTATAAAAGGTGGACAAAATATATCAAGTAAGTGTTTTCAGACACTGTTTAGCAATTAATACTAGGCTCTGGCCATTGAAAGGAAGGGAACATGAAGATGAGTACTACATTTACCCTGACTTTCACCCTGAGAGTATTTTCTAATCTAGGGCAAAGAGAAATAAAGTCCAAAAAGAGAGTGACAGTCTTGCTGGATCAAATAAACCATTTAGGGCTTCCAAGACATTTGGATTTCGAGATATGGTATTATATAAGAATGACTCAAAAGCAAGGGGCACCAAAATGTTTGTAGCCATTTCCCCTAGGACATTTGGCCAACTTCTAAAATACACACTTGTAAGGCAAGATTTCAAATGGCCTACCAGAGAAAAACCACTAGGAGGCTAAAGAGCTTAGCAAAGATTTCAAGCCTACAGAGCAATAAGAAAATGTTGGAGGCTGGGCGTGGTGGCTCACACCTGTAATCGCAGCACTTTGGGGGGCTGAGGAGAATGGACCACAAGGTCAGGAGTTGGAGACCAGCCTGTCCAACACAGGAAAACCCCATCCCTACTAAAAATACACAAAATTAGTCAGGCGTGGTGGCGTACACTTGTAATCCTACCTACTCGGGAGGCTGAGGCAGGAGAAACACTTGAACCCAGGAGGTGGAGGTTGCAGTGAGCTGAGATGGCACAACTGCACACCAGCCTTGATGACAGTGCAAGACTCTGTCTCAAAAAAAAAAAAAACCAAAAGGAAGGAAGGAGGGAAGGAGAGAAGGAAGGAAAGAAGGAGAGAAGGAAGGAAGGAAGGAAGGAAGGAAGGAAGGAAGGAAGGAAGGAAGGAAGGAAGGAAGGAAGGAAGGAAGGAAGGAAGGAAGGAAGGAAGGAAGGAAAAAGAAAGAAAAGAAAGAAAAGAAAGAAAGAGGGAAAGAAGGAAAGAAAGAGAAAGAAAGAAAGAAAGAAGGAAAGAAGGAAAGAAAAGAAAGAAAAGAAAGAAAGAGAAAGAAAGAGAGAAAGAGAGAAAGAGAAAGAGAGAAAGAGAGAAAGAAAGGAAGGAAGGAAGGAAGGAAGGAAGGAAGGAAGGAAGGAAGGAAGGAAGGAAGGAAGGAAGGAAGAAAGGAAGGAAGGAAGGGAGGGAAAGGAAAGGAGAGGAGGAAGGGAGGAAGGGGGGAAGGGAAAAGAAAAGAAAAGAAAATGTTGGATCTGAGGCCCAACGAGAGTAGAGAGACCTTTGTGAACATCTCAGGCTTTCAGCTGAGACCTTGAAATGGCCATGCTCTAGAAGTAATGACCATGTGCCAGCAGTAGGGGACACTCTCAGAGACTAAGGGCAAAAGTGCAATAGTTCCATCCTAATAAACTCTAGAAGCAAGCCTCAGCAGAATCAACCTCCAGTAATGTAAATATGTACCAGAACAAACTTTAACTCCATTAACTCTCACTAGAGGGTAACAACAAAATCTAGAGCCTTTATTACCCACAGTGTCCAGCACGTAAAATAAAACTTACCAGACAACAAAGGAGGATGACACAATGACTAGTAATCAAGAGATTAAATAATTAATGGAAGAGACTGAGAGATATTATAGATATTGAAGTTAGTGAACAAGGTCTTCAAAATAACTATGATTAACATCTTAAATAATATAGAAGAAGAGATGGACAAAGTGGAGTATTTCAGTGGGGTATTAGACAAAAAGGACTCAAACTGGTATTAAAGATCTGTAAAATAGGCCGGGCGCGGTGGCTCAAGCCTGTAATCCCAGCACTTTGGGAGGCCGAGACGGGCGGATCACGAGGTCAGGAGATCGAGACCATCCTGGCTAACATGGTGAAACCCCGTCTCTATTAAGAAATACAAAAAAAAAAAAAAAAAACTAGCCGGGCGAGGTGGCGGGCGTCTGTAGTCCCAGCTACTCGGGAGGCTGAGGCCGGAGAATGGCGTGAACCCGGGAGGCGGAGCTTGCAGTGAGCTGAGATCCGGCCACTGCACTCCAGCCCGGGCGACAGAGCGAGACTCCGTCTCAAAAAAAAAAAAAAAAGATCTGTAAAATAAAATATATGAAATTTAAAACTCATTGGATAAATAAAGAGTGGACTGGACACAGTGGAAGACAGTATTAGTGAATTAGAAAACTGTTCAATAGAAAAATATCCGAGCAGAGGAATAGAGAGGAAAAAAAGAACCAGAAGACTGCATAAGACACATGTGGGACACATTCAAAAGGCCTAACACATGTGTAAGTAGAGTCCTAGAAGAAGAAGAAAACATATCCTCTATTTGAATAAAAGTTGGATGAGGATTTTTCAACTCTCGAATTGGTATTAAGGACAATAACCCATAAATTCAAGGTATTTAGCAAACTTCATGCAGGATTTAACAAATAAAAATAAAAATCTAGGCACAATGTAGTCAAATTAATTTATGAACAAAAACAAATAACAAATTTAGCCAGAACAAAAAGGATACTAGCTTCAAAGGATCAATAGTAAAAATAAAGTATATTTTTGCATAGAAACTTGGAAATTAAACAGCAGAAAGAAAAAGTGCTGCCAATTTAAAAGTCTGTACCCATAAAATACCCTTCAAAAATAAAGTCAAAGACAATAGAAAGTAAGAATGGAGGCCGGGCGCGGTGGCTCAAGCCTGTAATCCCAGCACTTTGGGAGGCCGAGACGGGCGGATCACGAGGTCAGGAGATCGAGACCATCCTGGCTAACACGGTGAAACCCCGTCTCTATTAAGAAATACAAAAAAACTAGCCGGGCGAGGTGGCGGGCGCCTGTAGTCCCAGCTACTCGGGAGGCTGAGGCAGGAGAATGGCGTGAACCCGGGAGGCGGAGCTTGCAGTGAGCTGAGATCCGGCCACTGCACTCCAGCCTGGGCGACAGAGCGAGACTCCGTCTCAAAAAAAAAAAAAAAAAAAAAAAAGAATGGAAAAAAGCTAAAAGAAAGATAAAAGTAATTTTATCTTGAAAGGAATTTATTCTCAGTAGACTTCTAAAAATAAATGGAGAACAACAGAAAAGGATGAAGATTTACACTATTCTGCAAGTTTATTAAATAAAGAAGAATTCAATGAAGGGCTCCATTTTCTCAAAGAATTGTTATATCACTGAAGCATGAGGAATATTATTGAATTAGACTCAGAAATTTTAATTCAAGTCTTCCTATAAACTTTAAAATGTGTTAATTTTATTATGACAATTTGTTAGTAACAAGATGAAGTATAGCAATGAAACTGACCCAATACAACATAATAATCATAAGTCATATACACCAGAATCTGGTCTGCTAAATTTCTAGTTTTCATTTTCACGACCTCAGGAACTGCTACATAAATCAGCATGTTCTCACAACAGACATTTCGTGACATGTTGTTTGAGATTAACAGAGAAAGAAATTCAATGTGCAATTGTGGTTTCATTCTGTAGACTGTAAGCTTTCATTGTGTGCCCACTGAGGGCAAAGAATCAGAAGTAGCTCCCTCTAAATACAGATACAAGGAGCAGATGACAATATCCAGGATGGATCAGCTCTAACTGCATGGAAAATAATGCATATCAAAGAAGGAGAGTAGTTGAGGGTTGTTATGGAATTTTACCTTCTAAATTTCCTATTCATGTATCATTTATTGATGATTGACTTTGTACTGGATGCTGTCCTAACTACCAGGGAAACAAATATTAAGTCAACAAAATCCCTCTCAAGAATTTATAGTCTAACAGGAAAAGAGATAAACACAAAAACAAATAAATATGATGAAGTGTCCTAGGTAGCATAATAGAAATCTAGAAAGTTACAGTGTGACACAAAGGAGAAAATAAGCAATTCATCCTGGGATGTGTCAGAAAAGTGTTCATAGGGGAGGTGACATGAGTTCTAAATTCTGAAAGATGAGAGGCCATCTGCCAATGGCCATGAAGAAGAAAAACATGTCAGACAGAAGAGGCAAAGAGGAAGGGCATGGGTTAGTATTACCACATAATACTGTAATACTAGTAATGTAGTACTAGTATTACTAGTACTAATAGTATTACTAGTATTACCAGTATTACTAGTACTAATAGTATTACTAGTATTACTAGTAATACTAGTAATAGTATTACTAACTTGGGGGTGAGTCTGACACTCTGTGAGGTGAGGCATGGTGAAAAGGGATGCTGCAGAAGTTCACAGAGGAAGGATTATTGAGTATATCCTATGTCATGTATAAAATATAGGGTCTTATTTTGATGGCAAAAATGCTATTACACAGTCCAAACCCTCCTCAAAAGAAGTAAATGTAACTGAGCTCTGTTAAAACTGCACTGTCTAATATGGTAGCCAGGAGCCACATGTGGCTATTTAAATTTAACAAAATTAAAAATTTAGTTCGGTTGCACTAGACAAATCTTTAGTAACTATAAGGTGCATTTAGCTAGTGGCTACTGGATTCTACAGCACACTCAGCAGCTTCATAAACCTAACGTTGTCTTTCACTCAAGTAAAGGCCAAAACAGAAGTTCCAGATTAGAGGCAATGGAAGTTTGATTATCACAGTATTCAGAAATTCAAACTGACAGAATCTTTGCTGTCTTCAAATCATGGCTTCCCAAACCACCCTAAACATTAACACCCAGACAAGAGATTGGAGAAGAGTATTGAGGGTTACTTGTAAGTGATTTTATAACCAGAACTCCAGGTGACATAAATCTTTTCTGCTAACATCTCATTGACTAGAACTCAATCTCACAGACACAAGAAGGCTGGAAAATGTAGTGTAGTTGAAAGTCCAGAAAGAATAGAAAACATGTGAAGATGATCCTACAATCTTACCCACCCCTTGATAATTGGAAGTCTTCATTATTAAACTTAATCATTATACTGTGTCTTTATGGTACCTGGAGCCATCTTCACCAAAGGCTGTTTGCCCTTCTGCTAAATGCTCCCAGGCTTGAGTTTTATTTATTTATTAATTTTTATTTTTTAAATCATACTTTAAGTTCTAGGGTACATGTGCACAATGTGCAGGTTTGTTACATAGGTATACATGTGCCATGTTGGTTTGCTGCACCCATCAACTCATCATTTACATTAGATATTTCTCCTAATGCTATCCCTCCCCCAATTCCCCACCCCCTGACAGGCTCTGGTGTGTGATGTTCCCCCCCTGTGTCAATATGTTCTCGTTATTCATCTCCCACCTACGAATGAGAACATGTGGTGTTGGGTTTTCTGTCCTTGTGATAGTTTGCTTACAATGATGGTTTCCAGCTTCATCCATGTCCCTGCAAAGGACATTAACTCATCCATTTTTATGGCTGCATAGTATTCCATGGTGTATATGTGTCACATATTCTTAATCCAGTCTATCGTTGATGGACATTTGGGTTGGTTCCAAGTCTTTGCTATTGTGAATAGTGTCTCAATAAACATACATGTGCATGTGTCTTTATAGGAGCATGATTTATAATCCTTTGGGTATATACCCTGTAATGGGATGGCTGGGTCAAATGGCATTTCTAGCTCTAGATCCTTAAGGAATCACCACACTGTCTTCCACAATGGTTGAACTAGTTTACACTCCCACCAACAGTGTAAAATCATTCCTATTTCTCCACAACCTCTCCAGCATCTGTTGTTTCCTGACTTTTTCTTGATCACCATTCTAACTAGTGTGAGAAGGTATCTCACTGTGGTTTTGATTTGCATTTATCTGATGACCAGTGATGATGAGCATTTTTTCATGTGTTTGTTGGCTGCATAAATGTCTTCTTTTGAGGAGTGTCTGTTCATATCCTTTGCCCACTTTTCGATGGGGTTGTTTGTCTTTTTTCTTGTAAATTTGTTTAAGTTCTTTGTAGATTCTGGATATTAGTTTTGTCAGATGAGTAGATTGCAAAAATTTTCTACCATTCTGTAGGTTGCTGGTTCACTCTGATGATAGTTTCTTTTGCTGTGCAGAAGCTCTTTAGTTTCATTAGATCCCATTTGTCTATTTTGGCTTCTGTTGCCATTGCTTTTGGTATTTTAGTCATGAAGTCTTTGCCCTTGCCTATATCCTGAATGGTATTGCCTAGGTTTTCTTCTAGGGTTATTATGGTTTTAGGTCTTACATTTAAATCTTTAATTTATCTTGAGTTAATTTTTGTATAAGGTGTAAGGAAGGGATCCAGTTTCAGCTTTCTACATATGGCTAGCCAGTTTTCCCAGCACCATTTATTAAATAGGGAATCCTTTCCCCATTGCTTGTTTTTGTCAGGTTTATTGAAGACCAGATGGTTGTAAATGTGTGCTGTTATTTCTGAGGGTTCTCTTCTGTTCCATTGGTCTATATATCTGTTTTGGTACCAGTACCATGCTGTTTTGGTTAATGTAGCCTTGTAGCATAGTTTGAAGTCAGGTAGCATGTTGCCTCCAGCTTTGTTCTTTTTGCTTAGGATTTTCTTGGCTATGCGGGCTCTTTTTTGGTTCCATGTGAACTTTAAAGTAGTTTTTTCCAATTCTGTGAAGAAAGTAATTGGTAGCTTAATGGGGATGGCATTGAATCTATAAATTACCTTGGGCAGTATGGCCATTTTCATGATATTGATTCTTCCTATCCATGAACACGGAATGTTCTTTCATTTGTTTGTGTCCTCTCTATTTTGTTGAGCAGCGGTTTGTAGTTCTCCTTGAAGAGGTCCTTCACATCCCTTGTAAATTGGATTCCTAGGTATGTTATCCTCTTTGTAGCAATTGTAAATGGGAGTTCACCAGACTTGAGTTTTAAATAGCAGTTTTCCGATTTTCCACCTTCTGTTTCACTGTTAACTATAGTAGTAGTAATAGTGGTGGTAGTACTTGTCATTGTTGTTGTTTTAGTTTCCCCACTAAACTGAACTTAAATGAAACAAAAAAGCCTATAAAAATAGATATATAAACTTGTTTTATAAGTAACCCAAGTTTTCACCCTTTCATGTCACTTGGATACTATATATTTCATTCTCAGAATAAAGTGCAGTAGATTTGTGTCTTCTTCTTTTCTCCCTACTTATAGATTACTTCATTTATTTTAGAAATATATAAAAGTTTTTTTTTTTTTTTTTTTTTGAGACAGAATTTCCCTCTTTCACCCAGGCTGGAGTGAAGTGGTATGATCTCGGCTCACTGCAACCTCTGCCTCCTGGCTTCAAGCGATTCCCCTGCCTCAGCCTCCCAAGGAGCTGGGATTATAGGTGCCCGCCACCATGCCTGGCTAATTTTTGTATTTTTAGTAGAGATGGGGTTTTGCCATGTCAGCCAGGCTGGTCTCGAACTGCTGATCTCAGGTTATCCACCCACCTCGGCCTCCCAAAGTGCTAGGATTAAAGGCGTTAGCCACCACGCCCAGCCAAAAGTTTTGAGATGGCTAGAAATCTGGCAACTTTAAGTTAGCCATTATTCTTTACATCTCTGTTATAAAATACTTATTTTTATAGATCATCTATTTTTTCTGGCCTAGTAACTGGTAACATTTGCTCTATTGCATAGGAATTTCTATGTAATAAATGCCACCTGTAGCCAAGAGAGGAAAAACATTGTTTATAAAGTAACTTTTAGACTTTCTGCAATGCTAATATATATGATATCCAGAAGCCTTTGGCAAACATAATTTTAAAATATTTCAGTTTATAAAATACTTCTCTGGAAGGAGAGAATATGCAATACTGACATACAATTAATATTTTGAAACACATCTTTATTATTAACTTATTGAACAGGCATTTATTGATCATCTACTATATGCCAAAAACTGTTCTAAGCACTAAGGAAATAGTGGTGAAGAATCCAGACATGATCTCAGCTCACAGGAATGTATATATCTGGGAAGAATTATAGGCCTCAGTTCACAAAAGAGTTTACAGAAAAGTGTGCCAAAAAAATTGTTATGCAAGTAAGTGTTAAAACAGATGAAAAGAGGTAAGTGAATTAATATTTTACCTTGGGCTTTGATTAGTAAGGCATAGATTTCACAAACCTATAGCTATGTTTGGAAATGGACTTGGAAGAAGGAAAACTCAGTAAGTACATAGGTATGATATTGATAACCATGTGTACTTAAGATTAAGATCATTGTCCTTAGCAGGTAAATACTTGCATCTAAGTTAACAGAACTCATATATCCTCATCTCAGAGTTTGAAATATTCAACTTGCTTGGACATATTTTGTGGCAAATTCATCCTAATAAGAGGCCAATCCAAATACAGTACTATTCAAAACCACAATCATACACACAGGTTCAAATTCTGTTTTTGAGGTGGACAGTTGGTAATGGTCTTATTTTGTTCCTGTGGCTATAACAAAAACACTTTAGATTGGGTAATTTATAAAGAGTAGAAATTTACTTCTCACAGTTCCAGAGGCTGGGAAATCCAAGATCAAGTTGCCAGCGGATTCAGCATCTGGTGAGGGCCCATGCTCTGCTTCCAAGATGGCACCTTGTTGCTGCATCCTCACCAGAAGCAGCAGACAGGGAAAAAGGGACAAAGTCGCTCCCTAAAGCTCTCTTATCAGGCATTAATCTCATTCATAAGGGTGGAGCTCTTATGGTCTCATCACCTCCTAAAGGCCACACCTCTTAATACTGGTGCATTGAGAATTAAGATTCAACATGAATTTTGTAGGGACAAAAACCTTCAAACAATAGCAGTAGCATTTGCACTGAAAGGTTGGTGAGGAACCACAAAGTCTAGGTGGTGTCCTCACTGAAGAGCTTTTGCAGTTTCAAACCACCTCTCAAGCCTCACCACATGTAACATCAGAAATATTTCCTGTTTGGGGAAAGATGCATGTCAGAGTATCAACACTTCTTACACATCAGGTGACTAAATCAGGTAGGTAGATTTTTTCAATTTTTTATGAAGATTCTCATACATATGGCAAAGTTGAAAATATTTTACATGAAACATCCTCATTCTCATCACCTAGATTCTAGCTTAATATTTTACTACACCTGTTGCACCACTTATCACTCTACCTATCTTTCTATCCATTTATCAATTTTACTTTTGACAAATTCCAAAGCAAATTGCAGGCATCCAAACAATATGCACATTAACAAAAATTCAGTATTTTTAGTAGTTTCCTTTTCTTGAATTTACGTGCCATGAAATGCTCAAATTTTAAGTGTATAGTTAGTGAATTTTGACAAATGAATATGTCTGTGTTATCCAAACCCCTAGTAAGATATAGAACATCATTATCACACAAAGAAGTTCTCTCAGACCCTTTGCCAATTGATTCTTAAACACTAGAGTCCACCAGAGACAAACATTGTTCTGATATTATTTTACCGTAAATTAGATTTTCTTGCTTTAACATTTAATATAAATGACATCATAGAGCATATATCCATATTCATTATATAGTATACAATATAAGACTTCTTTCACTTGGTATAATGATTTTTACATACTACCCGTATTATATAAATATTGTCCATACAGGAAGGTGAACATTACACACTGGGGCCTGTTGTGGGGTGGGGGGAGGGGGGAGGGATAGCATTAGGAGATATACCTAATGTAAACGACAAGTTAATGGGTGCAGCACGCCAACATGGCACATGTATACATATGTAACAAACCTGCATGTTGTTCACATGTACCCTAGAACATGAAGTATAATAAAAAATAAATAAGTATTGTCTGTATTACATAAATATTCTACTGCTTGTTTATTCATTCTTATATTGGTGGACGCTTGGGTCAATTTGTAGTTAATATGAGAACATTATGCTAAGTGAAATAAACCAGGCACAGAAGGACAAATATTGTGTAACTCAATCTATATGAGGTATCTAAAACAGTCAAATTCATAAGGGAATAAAATGGTGGTTGCCAGGGACTTGGAGGGAGGAGAAAATGGAGAACTGTTTTTCAATGGATATAAAATTTGTGTCATGCAAGATGAATACATCCTAGAAATCTGCTATACACAAGCAGTACCTAGAGTTACCAAGGTAGTATTGTACACTTTAAAATACGTTAAGAGGATAAATCTTATGTGAAGTGTTTTTATCCCCCTCCAAAAAACCCCACAAGGAGCAAGAAAATTTTTGGTGATGACGAATATGTTTAGTACCCTGACTGTGGTGATGATTTCACAGGTGTATGCTTATGTCCACACTCATCAAGATGAATACATTAAATGTATACAATTTTTGTATGTCAACTGTACCCCAATAAAGCTAAAATATTTAATTAAGTAATTTTAATAAAAATATGGCAGCCATTTTCTGAAGTGGTTGTAAAATTTTAGAATCCCACTAACAATGTATGAGAGTTTTCTTTGTTCCACAAGCTAACCAACATTTGGTGTTTTCAGTCCGTTTAATTTTAGCCATTTAGGTAACTGTGCAGTAGTTTCTTGTGAATTTAATTTGCATTATGTAACAAATTATGTTAAATTCATTTTCATATAATTATAGACCATTCATATACTCTCTTTTATGAAATGTCTTTTAAACCTTTTGTTTATTTTACATTAAGTTAGTTGTCCTTTTATTGTTGAGTTCTATATATCTTGAATTTCAGCCCTTTGTTAAACTGATACTTTCAATTTTGATGAATTCTAATTGACTGATACTTTCTTTTATGGTTAGTTCTTTCTGGGACTGAATAAGAAGCCTTTATCTGCTCATAAGTCCTGGAGAAGTTCCACTATGTTTTTCTACAAAAGCTTTGTGGTTTTAGCTTTTACACTTCGATCTATGATTCATCTCTAATTAATTTTTTGTATGGTGTAAAATAAAGAGTATAGCTCATTTTTCCAATATAGTATCTACTTATGCTAGCACCATTTGTTGAGAAGACTTTTCTTTCAATACTAGATTGCCTTGGAAACACTCTCAAAAACCAAATAACCACATAAGAGGGGTGTTATTCCTGGACCATCTATTTTGTTCCATGCATCTATTTGTAGATCTTAATGCCTGCACTATAGTTTCTCAATTATTGTCGTTTTAGGGTGCCTGTAAATCTGAAAGTCAGATAATGTAAATCTTTCATCTTTGTTCATTTCAGTTATGTTTTGGATATTCTTTATTGTTTGCATTTACATATACATTTTTGAATCAGCTTAAAAATAGGTGGCACTATAATTTGGACAAAATTCAATCTATAAATAAACTGAAATCTTAAATCTATTGGGTTTTACAATCAGTGAACATGGTGTATGTCTCCATTTATTTAGATCTTTTTCTCAAGAACATTTTGGTAGTTTTCACTATAAAATTATTTTTTGTTTAAAAATGTTAAACTTGTTCAAATTTATTCCTTCATATTTATGTTTTAATGCTAAAATACATGGAATTTTTAACATTCAATTTTCCAATTGTTTCCTGCCAGTGTATAAAATATAACTGCTTTTAAAATATTACCTCACATTCTGTGTTCATGCAAAGCAGACATACTAGTTCTAATAGGTGTTTGGCAAATTCTTTAGGATTTTCTAATTAAAGAAACATGTAATATGCAAACAGAGACAGTTTTAATCTTTGCTTCGCCTTTTTATGCTTTTCTTTCTAGCTTTATTGTGATGACTAAGACTGCCAATACAATGAAGACCCCCCAGTACAACAGAAATTATTCCTAATCTTACTAAGAAAGTGTTAAATAGCTTCCAGATAGAAGAATATCCCTCTATTCCTAAATTGCTAAGAACCTTAATAATAAATTGGTATTAAATTTTCTCAGTGTCTTTTCCACATCTATTAATTAATTATATATGTGTCCTATTTTATTCCATTGATGTGATAAATTATATTAATTTTTAAAATTAGACAAATTGTGTATTTCTAAAATAAACTACCCAAATGATACTATAATATTGCTGATATTAATTTGTTAGACTTTTAAATATTTTTAGTATATTTTTATGAGGGATATTGTTCTGTAACTTTATTTTGTAACATCATTGTCAAGTTTTGTTATCAGGGTAACTCTAGCATCACAAAACAAGTTGTGAAGTGTTCCTTCTATTATCAGAAAACATTTTGTAATATTGAAAATATCTCATCCTTAAATACTTTATAAAATTCACATGTGAAAAGTTTTGAATAATAAATTCAATTTCTCAAAAGAAAATTAAGAAAACAATCCCATTTATAATTGTATCAAAAATTGTAAAAGACCTAAGAATAAACTTAACCAAGGAGGTAAAAGACTCACAGTGAAAACTACAATATGCTAATGAAAGAAATTAAAGAAGACACAAATAAATAGAAAGACATCCCATGTACACAAATTGGAAGACCTACTATGGTTAAAATGTCTATATTATCCACAGATATATACAGATTCTATCCTATTTCCATCAAAATCCCAGTGACACTTTTTATAGAAATAGAACAACAACAACAAAAAAAACCAAAATTTATATGAAACAACAAAAGACCCAGAATAGCCAAAGCAATCTTGACAAAGAACAAAGATGGAAGCATCACACTAATTGATTTCAAAATATATTACAAAGCTACAGTAATAAAAACAATATGGTACTGGTATAAAGACATATATAAACCAATGGAACAGAAGAGAGAGCCCAGAAATATACCCACACATATATGGTCCATTGAGCTACAAAGTACACAATGGGAAAAGGAGAGTCCCTTGCAAAAATAGTGCTGAGAAAATTGAATATTGACATGCAAACAAATGAACTTGGACCCTTATCTTATACCACACACAAAAAACTAAGTTGGAATACATTAAAGACTTAAATATAAGATCTGAGAGTATAGAATTCCTAGAAGAAAACAAAGGGGAAATCTTTATGACATTGGTCTTGGCAATGATTTATTGGATATGATGCCAAAAGCATTTAGTTTTATAAACAGCAAATTTAAATGGTTCTGCATAACAAATGAAGCAATCAACAGAGTGAAAAGGCAACCCACTGAATGGGAGGAAAATATTTGCTAACAATATATTTGAAAAAGAATTAATGTACAAAATACGTGAGCAACTTATATAACTTAATAGCAAAACACAGAAGAAATATTTTTATTAAAAAATGGGCAAAGGACTTCAATAAACATTTTTTACAAAGAAGATACACAAATATCCAGCATTTGTAAGTGAAAAGGTAGTCAATATCACTAATCAGTAGAGAAATGTAAATCAAAACCACAATGAGATATCACCTTGTACCTGTTAGGATGCTACTATCAAAAAGACAAGGGCTAACAAGGGTTAGTGAGAGTGTGGAAAAAAGAGAACCCTGGTACACTGTTGGTGTGAATGTAAATCAGCACAGTCATTATGGAACAGTATGGAGGCTTCTCATAAAATTATAAATAGAACTACCATATTATCCAGCAATCTAACTTCTAGATATATGTCCAAAAGAAATGAAGTCAACATCTTGAAGAGATATCTGCACTCCCATGTTCATTGCAGCATTACTCACAATAGCTAAGATACAGAAACAACATAAGTGTCCATTGGTGGATGAAGAAAATGTGATGCATAGATATCATATATTTATATATGTATGTGTGTGTGATGAACCATTATTCAGCCATAAAAAAGGACATGAATGAACCTGGAGGACATTATGCTAAATGAAATAAGGGGAGACAGAAAGATAAATATTGTATAATATCATTTATATGTGAAATCTAAAAAAGTCAAACTCATAGAAGCAAAGTCTAGAATGGTGGTTGCCAAAAGCCAGGTGGAAGGTGCATGGAATAGGGTGATATTGGTCAAAAAGTACAAACTTTCGGTTATAGGATGACAAAGTTCTGAGGATCTCATATATAGCATGGTGGCTATAGTTGACAATTCTGTATAGTATACCTGAAACTTGCTCAAGATTAGATCTTAAATGTTCTCACCACACACAAAAAGGAAACCACATGAAATGATGAATGTTTTAATTAGCTTTAATGTGATCATTTCATTTGGTGAATATATGTATGTATATCAAATCATCACATTGTACAACTTAAATATATACAATTTTTATTTTTCTATTATATCTCAATAAGGCTGTTCATAGTTAATTCTGAGGCAATCCAAGAGGTAAAATCACTGATTTAATAGTTTACATTTTGCTTTTTTAAAGAAGCAGATGGAATTGGATTAGGGGTCAGAAGTCCCGAGTTCTAGTATATTGTCCATCAATTTTACTAATAGCATTTTCTTTTCAAGCTTTTAATTTTAATCTGTTATGTGATCATTGCATGTGCCTTTTCTATGTCATAGAATTATCTAGGAGGCTGAAGTGAAATAATTAAAGTAAAAGTATGGGATATATTACAAACCATTACATAAATATTAAATACTGTTATAAGAACTTTCCTTCCTTCCTCCCTTCCTTCCTTCCTTCCTTCCTTTTTTATTGGGAAATCACAATAAAAAAATTTTCCATTATTTTATCTCTTGCATACATATAGTTGTTTTTAGTGCCAGAAGAAAAGGTGTTAATGTTCTTGAAAAAATTTTAAGATGCTTACTGTTGTTGTTGTTGCTCTTGTTTTAATTTGACAATACTAGATGACCTCCCACTTTGCTGTTTATAACACGGAGTCCAAAGCTAAATACATAGTTCATAATAGGAAGCTCACCCAAATGCCTCCTCTCACATCCCTTTATTTTTTTAACATCTTATTTTTATTCACTCTATTTTTTCGCGTAGTTTAACATCATAAGTCATTTCTGGTTCTGTTTTTAATTATCTACTTACACCTCATCTAATTCTAGAAAGGATTAAAACATTCATATTTAGAAGTAGATTAAAAATAATATGCCACAAATAAGGATAATGTATTCAGCCTCTAGTGTAATAAACACTCCTAGTTGATTCCCTGTCCAGAAATCTTCCATGGTCTCAACCTCTCACCCTCTCTTAGCTGCCTTAAGAAGCATCCCTTTAATATGTTTCCTCTTGTTCTCTCTCTCCCTCTTTCTCTCAGTATTTCTCATTTTTTTTTTTTTTTTTGGACTTTCTCTTGCTGTTCTGCCTTCAACCAATCTTCTTTTCTCTATTCTGCCTTTCTTCATTCTGTCTCTATTACCAGGTCATTGGATGCCTTAGTGGAGGAGATAAAACTTTTCAAAATTTCTCCACCCAGGTCAGTTCATTACTTGTTGCTTAGTGAACATTTCAGTTTTAGAAGAATGATGCTAGGAATGCACATTTGTGTGCAGTATAGAAATGTCTTAGTCCTGCCCTGGTAAATTCTGTGTGTGTGTGTGTGTGTGTGTGTGTGTGTGTGTGTGTGTGTGTGTTTAAATCATGAGATGATCTGTGATTGCACTTCAGATTCAAAGTGATTGGGCCCTAGATACATTTCCATGATACCCATTTATCATCTGGGAGTTTTGAAGATTTGATTATGACAAAAGACTAGGGAGAATTCTGGCTTCACACTTTTTTGTGATAATGAAATTCTTCCCCACCAGCTACTTCACCTCGGGTCCCTAAAAATACAGCCCATTCGACAAGTGAAAAATTTATAGCTGATGCCCTCTTCTTCAATTTCTTGCTTCTGGTGCAGGCCCCACCTCTCATAATTTCACCTCAAGCCGTATTGCTGGCAGCCAGAACTTACAAAGTGGCCTGTTATCATTAGATGTACAGAAACCATTGGTTAAGATTATGCCATCAAAGCAACTCTACTTTCTAAAAGGAAAGAATATGTTGTTAAAGGAGGTACAGAGCAGAGGCTTAGGTGGCAAACTGGACATAAAATTTACTGAGAAGCATCCAGTGTTTCCTTTAAATTCCGCACAAAACCTAATAAATTTCTGGAGCTCTTAATCTCACAGTGTAATAGTTTGAGTGAAGGAGGAGGAGCCACAGGGAGTGTGGCTTCCTTAACTAAATACCCCTAAATACTGTGCCGTTGCCTCCCTAAGTGGGATTACAGAGAGTGCAAATGGAAGACTTGAATTATTTATGAAAACTGTTAATCACAGGCATGGTTGCTAGGGGAATGAGGCAATGTGTCCTCAGGTAGATAGTCTCCTGCCAAAAATCTGACTTCTTTTTCTTTTGTTCTTTTGCTAATTCCAGTGATCTTTTCAAACTTTTCAATGGTAGATTCTGGAGATGTACATGTTTAATGTGGCAGAAAAACCTAGAAACACCTCCAACAAAACTGAGACAGAAGTAGCTTACAAATGAGAGTTCACGTGGGACTAGAAGCTGTTTTCAAGATAGAGAGTACAAAAAAAAAAAAATTATGGACTGAGGCCCCTCTATCCAAAGAAATGTGGTTATTTTACCTGTATTTTTTGTTTCACAGCTATGATGTCATTTCGTGTGATATTGATATCCCTCAGAGGAAGGATGAGGAACAAAACAGACTTGATCAAGCAGAGGATAATTTTCATTCTCATAAGCCTCATTCTATTTACAAAATGGAAAAAGAAATGCAGATATCAGTGTTGCTCTTTCCTTGCAGGGATACCTTAAAGATGTAAAGTTGCAATAAGCACAAAATTATGTATCGATCTTGTTATACTGTGGACAGAGACACATTTGCAAAATGCAAATCTGATCATATCACAGATCCCCTGGTTTAAAACATTTCAATGATTTCTGTCTCTCTAGAGTTAAAGATGAGAATCTTTATCCCATCCCAGGCAAGCTATGCCCTGCATTATCTGGCTCTATGCCAAAACCCTTCCTAGCTCTGTCATCCAACCACACTGGTCTTCCTTCAGTCTTTCGTTTTGTGGTCACTTGAGCTGCATGGTTTTTGCAGAAGCAATTCTCCCTGTCAGGAATGATCTTCCCTCCTATCTTCACCTAGTTAACCCACTCATTCTTCTGAGTTTATTTCCTTAGTAAGCCTGAGCAACATATCTGACTAAGATATATTCCCGTCTTAGGTGCTTGTATAGCTCCTCTCCTTGGTAATACTGGACTTATGTCCTGTTTACTAACATGTATTTGTGGGATTGTATGTTTAATGCCTATGTCTCAACAATACTCCAAACTCTGCTTTTGTTCACCATTTTATCTCTGGAATCTAACAGATAGTAGATAACTAACGTATAGTGAACAAAGAAGAAAACAGATAAAATATGAGTGAAAAAATTTAAAAGCAAAGGAGACAAAACAAGGAAAAAGAGAAGGAAAGAGGAAAAGAAAAAGAAGGAAGACCATCTAATTGAAACAGAAACATTGAAGTCAACGATTATTTGATGTAAAACAAATCTTGCAGCACAGTTAAAACTATTTATTAGACTAAAAAAGTTATTTTTTGTTTCTTTTTACTTTCCCAAGGTACCATTTCATCTTTTCTTAAAATCCACCCCCACCACACATGGCTACTCTATACTGCTAGTCTATAAGCAAAATCTTGTTTACTGTGTTATTATCGTAGAACACTGGCATGGATTAAGATGAAGCAGGCTCTGAAAATAGTCAATGAGTCAGAGTTTTATATAGACGAATCTAGCATTCATTATACGGTGTTGGAACCTTACATATCACATGAATTAGGAAAATTTTTTTCTTATAAAAAGGCCAATTTTTATGTAAATTTCTCCATATATGACTGGTAAATAGGGAAAGATGTTCTTATAACACAGAAGTATTGTTGGTTCTCATATATTGCTTCCCAGTAGCTTAATATTTTAAAGTTATCCAGGGCAAACTTTGTCACAAATAAAGAAAAAGCATAGCAACCCATGGCGATCTTAAAAAAATGCTAAGAAATCTACAAAAGCACTTTTCTTTAGTGCTTCAAGCACATGTCTACATATTCAATTATGTTAAACTTGCCGGTGAAAGTGCCAATACAGATTGAGAAGCTGCGAAGACATGAATCCCCATATTAAAATAATGGATTAACAAAATAGGCTACACATTGGATCTGATTTTTAGTTTTAATAAAAATGGTCCATATTGGAAGGACGATTTTTACATTTCAAAGGACAAGTAAAAGTCACAGGTTTTGAAATTGCTAATGACCAATCATCTCTGAAGCCATGTGCCAATGCTATTAGAGGTTTATCTATGCCAGCTTTTCTTTAACAGTAATTGTCTTAGTGTTTTTAGTCATCTACTTTCCGAATTTCACAGTCTTGAGTCTTCTCCCCACACCTTATTTTTCCCATAGGCCTTATTATTTTCAGTGTCCAATTTTGCAGAACGTAAGGTTATTCAATAGTGCAAACATTGACATTAGAGTAGAAATGCCCATATCTCTGTTTTACACCATTGTGTCTGGCTAAAAAGAGCTAAAATTTTTTCTAGCTACCTGATTATGTTCAAGAACTTTTGAAATTAAGAAAAATATGTATTGTTTCAATATTTGAGCTGCCCTCTATAGAATCTAGTCAAGTGAAACTTAGGACTTTTGATTTTAAGTGAAGGTATGATTTTACTCTGGTCAGCAGAAAACATTCCCCAACTACCTCCATACATTTTGTAGGGGTATTACTCATCTCCCAAATTCTGTATTTGGGTCTTTTACAATTACAAATCTTTTCTTTAAAATGATATAACTCTATGTCTCTTTATAATCCTAATACCCCCAAGGTCCTGGATAGCTAGATGCCTTCTCTGTTTCTCCATAATGTCCTAGGAGATTTTATATACAAACTTTTCCTGATAAGCTATATACATATATCTCTATCATTCATATATACATATAAAACAGAGGTATGCAGATTAGGCCCTACCATAACCTTGCTTCAGAGAGATAACTATGCATAGACATCTGTTCACTTGAAGAAGCTCAATGTTTCTCTCACTATTGAGCCAAAATACCCAAGGATAGATTTACACCAGTTTATACAAATATGGCACAAAAATCATTAGCCTTGAGTTTCATCTTAGAGAAGGTGATCTTCTTTACAACCACTTCCTCTTGCACATAAACATGCACGTTACCTTGAGAAAATTACCAAGCTTCTGTGAATCTTCATTTCTCCATCTCTAAAGGGGATAGGAATACTACACACACCATAACAAAGAGTGTTGCAAAAGTTAAAGCAAATAAGGTGATGGAAGTGAATCCCTTCTTAGTGCCTGGCACATAGTAGGTGTTCAACAGATGTTTGATATTCATATAATCCACAAATATTTATAGAATGCTTGCTGTATACCAAACATTAGACTGTGTTCTGGGAATAAAGAAATAAAAGATCGAATTCCTGCACTGTATGAGTTTACATCCTAACAATAGTACTGGTAAGCAAATAAAGTCAAGCTACTATTGTTGAAGAATGCATATAAGGGCCAGAGGTACTCAAGGAGGGCCACACAAACCAGACTCAAAGAGTTAACAAAGGTTTTCCTGAGAAGTAATACTTGATGTGAACCTTGAGGACTAAGTAGACATTAGCTAGGTAAAGAATATAGTAAGTACTATTCTAGGCAGAGGGAACATGTTTAAAGACATGGAGGCAATGAAGACTGCATGACAAATTCAAAGAAATGCAAATAATTGGCAATCCATCTAGAGGATGGATAAAGTTGACAGCCCATTATCTTGGAACTTATGCTTTCACTGGTATTGTTTATTTCACTGTTTTATAATTGTCTGGTTATTTATCTTTGTCATCTACACTATGGCCCATGAAGACAGGAACCCTATCTTGTGCAATGTTGTAACTCAAGCAAAAAGAGCAGTAGCTAGAACACGGAAGGAATGCAATAAATGTTTGAAGAAGTAAATGAATGCTACCTGTCCCAAAGTGTTCATTTTTTAATACGGAAACATAGACTCAGAGAGGTTAATTCACTTATCTAAAGACACATGGTAAACCTAATATCAAACTCTGAACTACCACTCTTCTGTCAAGTCTGCATGATACCACTTCCATTGTAAGTGGGCAAAAATTGCCATTGAATTGTATCAGAGAAGCATGAGAAGAAGTCATATGATAGCATTCAATACAGCTTTCGGCATTTAACCAACCTGAAATTTCTGCATTAGAAATGCGATTTACTCTTTTCTGAGATCATTTGGTAACTGAGGATTGAAGCACAGAGACACACAAATTATAAACTTTATAAATTCTACTCTGGTAATTGGGAAGAAACAATATACTTTTGAGAATTAAACAGACTTTTTTTCTCTTCTAGGAAGATCCAAGACTTGTCGTTGTAAAACTTCATTAGATGAGAGTCACAATAATAATATTTAGGAATGAGAGGCATTTCCATAATAAAAGTTTACAGGAAAGCAGTGTTAAGTCAATAAACCTGAGACTGTTTTCAGAGACTCGGAGCAGAGGATTAAGAAAGTCTTAAGTAGCCCATAGAACTTCCAAATACATCCAGAAAGAAATAAGATTTTCTTACACAGAAATCTGTAAGAATACTATTTATATGGCCCGCTGGTCTAAGTGTCTTCACTTTAGCAGCCTGTTAGAGGCAAGCCTCTTAAAGATCTTTGTGTACAACAATTCCTGAAGAGGTTCTCTAATGCACCTTTATTAAGATTAACAAGGATTGTTTGAGAATTGAACTCACATGCAAGAATGAGAACTAATATACTTTACTATAGAATTAACCTAAACATAACTATGCAATAAGCGATACATAATATTCGGAATCCCAAGTCTTCCTCATTAGAAACAAGCCCACCATGACCAAAGGAAATACTTTTCTTCTTGTTTTGTCAGGATTTCTTACCTTTCATTGACCCTCTTCCCTGTCTTTAGAACTACTTTACTTTCATTTCTTCGTATGCCTAAATGGCTGTTTGGAATTACAAAAGGACTGCTTTGATTCCACTTCTCATAGTTCAGATCTTAAGTGGAGAATGCTCATCAAGTCTATTCTCAGTCTGGCAGAATCCTTGGCTCTTTGAAGATCCCAGGCCCTCACAATTTCATGAGATATTAGCTTCCCTTAAAAGCTGGATGAAAGCTTGGATTCAGTAGTTGAGACAGAGGCAGAAGTAAGATAAAAGAAGGAGAAAAGATCATAATTAATACTGGCACAAGTTAAGAGGGGAAGGCAAAGATATCTTGAGGGACTGAAATAGGAAAACAAAAAAAGTACATGCACAGTGAGCACAACACAGCGCATGGCAATCAAAGGGATGCCTGCACATGGTACATGGTTTAAAGAGAAAAAACATAGGGCTTATATTTGCTGGTTGTTTCTAAAAGAAGGGCCTGGATAGTTTGGTAATGGCTTCCCATTTTGCATAATCAAACTCATGTTAGACACACATCAATACTCTTTAAGCACTTTAATAAACTTGATTCTAATACTTCAGAATCTCTTCACATAATGAGGATAGTATGTGGGAATATTAAAATTATGAAAAAAATGTTTGCTTCATCCAATATGATTCAAAATGCAAGGCAACTTAGCGTGTTGATCAAGATCTTTGATTGTGTACAAATCCAGATATCTTTCGTTATTGCCTTTGTGAATGGGCAAAGTAATTAACCTTTCTAATTCTTAGTTCCCTCAACTACAAAAATGAAACAATCAGACCTACCTAATTTATTTACTTACTTAGCAAATATTTATTAAGGGTCTATAACCTGCCAGTCACCATCATAGGCACTGGGAAATGCTGCAAAGAGCAATATGTAGAAAAATCCTAGCTTTCATGGGGCTTCTATTCTAGTGTGCTATGGGGATTGAGCTATTGCAGATAAAGAAATTAGCACCTCCCTGGCACATTTGGTATCCAGCAAGACTAATGAGTCCTGCAGAATGCCTTTCACCGGCTACTTTCTCATAGATGGTGTGTGTGTGTGTGTGTGTGTGTGTGTGTGTGTGTGTGTGTGTGTGTGTATGTGCGCACATGCGTGCCTTTGGGCCTTTGAGATTTTCTTGTGCCTCTGGCATCTGTGCTTTCTCCTGCCCAGCTGCCTCTGTGCTTTCTCCACACTGTGGTAATATCCTTAAATTCTTGCTACCTTCTGGATGCTTACCATAAGCATTCAGTAATGCTACAGTCTCTCCATTTTAGGAAAATCAACATAACAACAATTATATTCTCCCTGAATCATGCATGCCTCTCAAGCTACTGACACTTCCCTCTATCCCTCTAATAGCAACTTTTATCCAAAGAGTATCTGAGCAAGCAGCCTTTATTTCCACACTGTATTCACTATCATGTGATTCCACTCTGGCTTCTGTTGCTACTACTCAACTAAGTGTGCCCTTCCTTAGGTCACAAATGATCTCCCCCCATGTTGTTAAGCCCAATGTACATTTTCCAATTCTCATGATAAATGATGCCTCAACTTCTGCCTGTTAGAAATATTCTCTTTCCTGAAATTCCACAATGATATGCTCTCCTGAGTTTTCTCCTGCCTTCCCAACTCCTCCATATTAGTCTGCTGTGGAAATTTCTCACACTCAATCTATCTTCTAAACATTGAAATTGTTTGAGGTTAGATCTTAGGCCTCTTGTGTCTTCACTTTTGCTCATAATCACTTACTTTTGTCTCACTTCACTCTCATTCATCATCTCTATCACTCTCATGGCTTCAAAGACCATTTAATTTACTTTGTGTTTCCTTCCAAGACCTTCTTCTGAGCACTAGATGTATATAACCAACTTCTCATTCTAGATATTCACTGATCTTATAAATATCTCAAATTGAACGTGCTGCAACCTGAACTCATTTTCTTTCTAAACAACCTCCTCTGTTAGAACGGAGGATGTTGCTCCTTCTTCATTGCAAAACACAATTCGCCCAGTTGCTCATCCCAGAAACCTAGGAGCCTTGCTTGATACCTTTCTGTTCCTTAGCTCCACATCCAATCCAGCATGGAGTCCTACCAATTCTACCTCTTAACTGCATCCCATCTTTGTCCATTTCTCAGATCTCTGCTCCCATCACTCAAGATCAAGCCACTTTCATCTCCAAAAGACCTCCTAATAGTTCTATCTCATTTATCATTTTCCTCTTCTATTTTCTGCTTAGAAGTCAGCATGTGAAATTAAAATAAATATCTCATTATTTCACTCCCCTACTTAAATCTTTAAAGACACTGTATGTCCTTTATGAAGACCAAACTTTTTGATATGATTCTTGAAGCCCTAAACAGTTCAACTTACTAAATTTACTAAACTGACAAAGGGCATTTTTTTTTGTATATGAAACAGATAAAAATCATTTTCCTTCCATGTTAAGAATGTTTAAATCCATAGGGAAGTAACCAAATGCACACACATTGTCATTCATATGCACGCATGTGAGCACACACATACATACGCACCACAACTTGAATCCTAACCCCTGTACAATTCATAGTTTTTATTTATTGAGTATTCATCTTTATTTTAGGTTTTAACATGTATTTGAGTAAAGTCTCAAAAACTCTCACCCAAAAAAGTCCAAAGTACTTTCTCCAGATAGGACTATCCAGATAGACCATGACGGCAGAGAACATTAAGGGATTCCTTCTTCTTCCCTCTCCTCTTCCCTCCTCACTTCTGTTTCTCTCACAAAAACCATGTTGTGTGACATGAGACAAATGAGCCCCTCCAGAAGTTATTACAGAAATTGTCTGGGCTCCACTTTTCCTGGATATACAGATCAATCTAGGGGGAAAAATGTCCTTTGCATCTTTACCAATAGAATCTTGATCAAAGGAGCCACATCTACTAAAACAAGCATATGTAAAAGGTTGCCCTGTATTTGTGTTGTTTTTCTTGTTGTTTGTCTACGTGTCCGATGAGACACACATAAATTCCCCTTTTTCCCCCTTCCACACCATTATCCTGTCTGTCTAAAATAAATATTGTGATAGTTGGATCATCCACTGAATGCCAGTCTCTGTCTTTTGTAGTTGACTGTTGGACAGAACAACCAGTCTCTGGCTCACCAGGAAACAAGGGACAGGAACGAGTCCACTTTATAAAGAAGTCTTTGCACTGCCTTGCCTGAGGATATGTTTCAGCTGTATAAAATTTAAGTAAATCACTTTCTGAAGAGTGGTAAGCCACTGACACCATTTATCCCGCATGATGTTTCTTCCCAATGGGCCAGAAAGGTTTCAATTATCTTGGAGAGGAACCACTTCAAAAGTGACATGATCTATATTAAGTTAGCCTTCATTGTCTTTATAGCCATCTTAATGGGGCCATGTCTCAGTGTAATAGAAAGGGAAAGTGGCTAGCATTAAAATGACTTGTTTGTGCAAACACCATCCCTAACAACTCCTGAGATCAACAGGCACAGAAGTTGTCCTAGAACATCACCAATTAGAACAAGAGATACACACTACAATGCACTGTGCATGCAAGCACACATAAACACATGCACAAACATGCAAACATTTTCCCATTATGGCAAAAATTCATGAGCACTCTCACTATATCAGATAATAGTGATATGACTAACAACAAGAAACTATTGGCTGGGCATGGTGGTTCATACCTGTAATCCCAATACTTTAGGAGGCTGAGGCAGGAGGATCACTTGAAACCAGGAATTTGAGAACAGCTTGGATAATAAAACAAGACCTCCATTTCTACAAAAAAACAAAAATCAGCTGGGCGCAATGGCATGCACTTGTAGTCCCAGCTACTTGGGAGTCTGAGGTAGGAATACTGCTTGAGTCCAGAAGTTTGAGGCTACAGTGAGCTATGATGATTCTGCTGAACCACAGCCTGGGCAACAGAGTAAGATCCTATCTCAAAAGAAAAAAAAAAAAAAGCAGAAAAGAAACAATTTCATTTTATAGTAAGTGTCACCACATTTAGTTACAGATTGGTTGGGCAGTGAGCAGATTACTTTCTATTGATGGTCAAGAGAAAGTTAAAGAAAGCTCCAAGTGAAGTGGTGGATGGGAGCATTAAAGAAGAGCCAGATAGAATAATATCCAGAGTTAACAATAGACTGACAAATTAATAAGGGGGATTTAGAATGCAGTGGTAACCACAAGAGAACATATTTACTTAACAAGATATCTAGATATGGATGAAGTTTAAAAATAGGAAGGAAGGACTCACATTGCCTATTTAATTTGAAATTATGTAATATTGGGGAATCCCAATTGTAAGCATATGTAATCGAATTGATGTGCCTTAGAGAGTCTAGGTGCAATTGACATTTTAATAACCTGATTGTAAGAAATGTGATGGGTATGATAATGTTGTTGTCTTGATCTTATGAATGGTACACTCACTGAACTCTGGGCTTACTCTTGAGCTACTAATATTAGTCATGCACATGTAATAAACAAAAGGAGAGAGACTCGGAGGATATACAGGAGCATGGCCTCACATGGGCTGTCAGCCAGAAAACCCCTCCTGAAGACCAACATGGACAAGGTATCCTGCTGAACTGCCTCTGGAATAGAGAGGCCTGGAAAAACTCAATCAGGGGAATTACAGTTTAAGTAAAGGTGAGAGTTTTAAGTCAGCAGATAAAGTAAAAAGCATATGTAGACAAAATTACTCTTGAGAAAATCTCTTTCTTATGAATATCAAAATTAGAAAATGACTGACCTACAGTAAAGAAAGAAAGAACTCTCAATCTGGACGTCATCTTGTTTTTAAGATAATTATGAAATATCTTGTGGTAAATGAGAGATCAGGGGAAATTTTAAAAACATTCCACTTTCCTAAATGATTTGCCCCTTCTGTTTTAAAAATAAGTCTCTACAACTTTAATATACGAGAGTAGATCTGTGAATTTGTTTGTTGCAATGAAGACTTGGGTCGGGGGGTTGCACGTTAAATGCAAGTAAGAGGGGACTCCACTGGAAGGAGGAAGATGGCAAGATTGACTTAATATCCCCTATTTCTCCAATGGGTACAACCATGGTCCCCAAAGGACCATGAGGAAACCATTTTTGATTCCCTTTATTCCTTCCATGATTTTTTTGCTCTGTTTTGCTTGAGTCAAAAAGAACAAACAAATTACAAAATTAAAGTCAGTAGACTTATGTCCATTACTGGAGAGAAAGCTTCTGGTTCCAGAAGACTTATTTAGCTATTTCCTCAGTGAAGAGGACATTCAGAGTCACACAGGACTTCTTAAGTGCTTTATCTTCTTCCCATCTGCTTCTGGAATCCCCTCTCCCCCACCCCACTCCACACACACACACTTTAGATTATGGGAGCAAGGGCCAATTTCAAGGTTCTAAGGAGTCAAATGATGTCCTTTTTGTCCTTAAATGAATCCACATTGGTTGCTGTGTAGAGATTAACCACTGACCTGTAACTGGAGACTAGAATTGAGTAAATGCTATATGATGATGATGGTGATCATGTTCTCACTTGCAAGAGTTCATTCAGAACACTATTCCCTCATAAAACTCAAGGAGGGGTATCAGTTCCAGATGTTAAGTTATAATCATGGGCTTATTTATCATGACATCTCAGATTGAATTTTTTTCTTTGTCATTGTTAAATTTGCCATTTAAGAAGAGATCAATATTCCCCAATTAACTTTCAATAAGGAAAAGAACTTTTATATAAACAATTGTTTCTCTCCATCATTAATTTAATGGAAATAGTGCAATTATGGTAAGAGAGGAAATTGCAATCACAAACTCTTCTCTGCTACTCACTCTTCCTGTGTTTAAAAATAAAATTTATCCTTCCAGCAAATGTTCTCTACAAAAATACAAGTTGCAGGATAGGATTATTTCATGACTTCAAATAAGTTTTCTTATTCCAAGAAAACACTTCCCAAAGTTTCCAAAACTTTAACTTTAGCAAGATACATAAGCCGTTTAGATACGACCAAGACAGTGTCTTCCCCTCCCAGCTAACCTTTTATTAAAAGCCACACACTTTATTTCAACATTCTGAGCAGATCTTAGACAACTCTGTGCATACAAGTCCCAGAGCAGACATAAAAACCAGATGGGAAAGAGATTTACAAGAACCAATCTCAAAAGAATATTTGCAAGCAGAATGTCAACTCAACATTGATTTCAGCAATGTATTTTGATTTACAATACAGATGTCTTTTCAGAATTTTCATTTCTCCTTATGTATGAACAAAGCACAAGGAGGATATAGTCCCAGCTGCTCACTTCGAATGTTCCAGCCCTAAACAAATAGAAAAAAAATTTATCATTTACTTTTATCCTCTGTGAAGTTCAGACATTTTAGTAGACTTTATAGGCAAATTGTTAAATCAAGCAGTTGCCCTTATGCTTAAGAATATTTTCCTGAGGATACAACTTTGTCACATCTCAAGGACCTCAACAAGGCAGAGAGAAAATGAAAGTATTTTTTGTCAATCTCTCATTATACAACACCAATATATTGAGATTCTTTATGATGGTGACAAAGGGCACTGTGCTGGATACTGAAGATATTAAAAAAAAACACCTTCAAGTAGTTCATAGTCTCCTTGAAAAAGAGGTTAATAAACGCAATGTGTTGTAGAATACACAAAGAATTAATTGAACATTGGGAAGGAACTACATCACTCTACTGGGAAAAACAAGGTAAGGAAAAAATGGAGGCTACAAGATCAAGCTGTCATAAACATGTAAATAAAATGACGATTGAACCTCTAAGGATAGATCATTTGCTTCTCATCTTCTTTGGTCATAGGAAACAAAATAAATTCTGAAAGAATTAAATATCAGAATCATCAGCAAATATTTACTAGACCAATTATATAATGATTTCCGGTTGATAAAGAGTACCCACTCCATGGAAGATCTGAACTATACTTTGATAATCCATGTGCAAAATGCCTCTGAATTTTTTAGTGTTTGAAAAATTGCAATATTTAAGTTGAACATTCTTTCAGGAAGCTTGATGTTTCTACCATACGTAAATATAATGAGTACTTTCATCCAAGATTTATTGAGCTCCTACTGATGTGATTGGAATTGTGACACTGGGGAAAAGAGAAACGTGGTAGAAAGTCAATAATAGGAAAACTGAACATAGAGAATAGGTGTATATTCACACAGCGCTATGATCACACAACTTCAGTTATTTTTGGAGGACTGTATGTATCAGTTGGTTTATGTTGATTTTGATAACGCAACTTACACAAAAATACTCAAATTTTACTGACCCTATCAATCTATGTTAAGTTAGAAAGATTTGCTCACTCAAAAAATAAATCCACAATAAACCTTCCAAGATAAAATTTCGGGTTTTTTTCCTTTCTTTTCAAATGGAAAAGAACAGGATTTTGAGAATAACATCAACTTTTAAAAATCCTTAGTATACTATCTACTATGTGAAGAGATAATGCTCTCTGTTGGGCCAAATGTTATTCAGTTAGCCATCTCTCTCTATTAACCAGTACTTGTACATCTTTTGGTATGCAATGTATCTCTGAAGTAATGGTATTAATTCCACACACCACGCTCACTGACAAATTTTACCAGAAAGCTCAGCTGGTCACTCTGAAAGCACCTATCTCACTGTTTCATGGCCATTGTTTTCATCACCAATAAGTTTTTATGGTTTGCAAAGTACTTTCACATTCATTATTTTATTTAATCTTTGAAGCAACACTTTGAGGTAAGTAAAGTGTTAATAGGCCCATTTTTAGATAAGAAAACATTTCCAAAGTGCTTATGTAACTTAGTAAAGGTTACATAGCTAGTAATGAATATTCATAGTGGTGAACTATAGACCTCACAAGAATGGTTGAACATGACCTATATCACTTGTGTTAATTATCTGGTCTTCTTTTATTCCAATTCGCTGAAAATATGCAATTCAAGTATGATAAAAGGGGTCACCCAGGATTAGCCAGAATATTTTATTAACTTAAATGCCCTAAAAATATATTCAATCTGATGTTTCTGTTTTTTAGAAATGCAGCTCAAACTGGTAAACTTCTTAAAGAAAGCAGAATAACTCTGAGGTAGAGTTTTTGGGTGTAAATTTCCAACTTTTCCTTGAAAGCAATAATTCATCAAAATGTGCATTTGATGAAAAACTGGGCTGAGACCTTGAAGGCGTATGATTACAGTCAGTTTATCTTCTAAGCTTCCAAGAACATATTCTGTGCAGCTGATGTGATTCAAGAACGACAGGAAGAACTGTTTACGTTTTTTTGTTTGTTTGTTTGTTTCTCTTCAGTTCAGACTCCGTGGATTGATAAATGGGCTTTGTTGCATCTTTCCTGAAGGACATTATTTAATGTTTTGTTAGTTTAATCTCCCAGTAGTGGTGGGGTCCAGGAAGGGGAGCTTTTTGAAGGAAGGTAAATAGTAGGCAAAAAGAGTTTTAAAGCTCAGACTCCAGTGGAGGGAGCTCTTACTCAAGTGCTAACTTGCCTTAAAAGAAATACACTGAAACCTATGAGGAAATTCCTGACTTTAACTACCTGCACTTAAGAAAAATACAAAGCACCAACCTATAAGAGCACCTCTAGGACTGTGTTTATACATTGTTCAATACAATACGAGTTTACTAAAATGAAAAGGAGAGTTTGAAGAGCGAAAAGTATTTTTCTCTCTTTTTTGCCTCAACTAAGTATTATTTGGCACACTGTGCTACTGTTTTCTAAACTGGATCATATGACGAATATATTAATTCCACAAATATTGTTTATTACAAGTGCACTAAAGAATTAACTCAATTATCATGATCATGAAAACAAAATTTTGTATTAAAAGGCCTCTTTTGCTTTGATTGTCTTGATAATTACAAGTAAAAATGTTACCATGGTCTATCTGAATTTTTAAGGTTTGTCTAGAAACAGTTTCACTACTTTACTGCTAGAAAGTGTTTTCAGTCTGTTGGAAGTCAAAAACTTTCAAGATACTCTAAAACATCTGCAAAGGATAACATTATTCTCCAAGGAACTCAAAAGTCCTTTACAGGCAATGTAGTACTTATAATATACAGGTGAAAGCTCAGTGCAATGAATTCCGGAAGACATTAACTTGCTTGTAGTGGATCTGGGTAGTAATGAAGGCATTGACAGAAATGACTACACCAGTCTTCTGGAGGAGGGAATGAAACTGCCACTCTGTAGCAAACTAACAAGTTGGAGAAAAAATAATAGCTCTGAATCAAACAGGGACAAAATGAAATGCATTATGCACACAACCTCACTGTGAGTCCTCTCCTCCCAAGCCCTAGTTTAGTTCGGTAAATGTTTTGGATGAAGACAATTGAGGCAAGATGGGGAAGGAATGACAAAAGGCAAAAGGCTAAATTATTTTCTTGATAGTACCTAGCATCGTTTTTCTGTCCTGCACACGGGATCTTACCAACGTTTCTATAAAAATTTCTCTTGCTAAGTTATTCTTTAAAAATCAAACAAACAAAAACGGAAACTGATGGCTCTCTAGTGCCTTCAAGAGGATGAACATATTCTTGAGGGGTGCGCTGTAAGTTCTCAATTCTGACTATGGCCCGTTCACCTGCCTCTTTCAGGCCTTGTTTTCCTTCCTCACCCCATGCGCTCTCTGCCTGGACCAGATTGTTGCCCAAGTGGCTAAAACCAGGACCTGCTACAGAGCCCTTTCCTATTCTAGGTCTTGTTTGGAGTGGTAATTTTTTTGTCACCTGATATAAGAACCAGGGGCATTGCCTCCAGACCTCAAAGTGGCTGACCAGGCATTGTGCTTCTTTCTTTATGGTAGAAGGTAGATGCAACAATTTACTTGAAAGAAGATCATGCGGCACATCCTTAGGCTCTGGACCTCTAAAATCTTCAGTGAATGGCAGGTCCCTGAGTCTTCAAAGGATTTTCTCCTATGCTCAGGAGGGCTAGTCCCCTTCCAAGGCCTCCAGTGTGCTGGGTTCCCTCTAGCTCATTCCTTCTGATCAAATGACATCATCAACATAAAAGATCAATGTGATGTTCTGTAGAATATCTGTACGATCCACAGTTCTTCTGACGATAAGATGACAGGGGGTGAGAAAGCTTTTTCCTGGGGGCAAAATGATAATATAGCTTTTGGTTTTTGCATATGAAGAACTGTTTCTGATCTTCTTTTCTGATTGAAACAGAAAATAAAATATATTCACCAAATCAATGGTTCCATATCATGTACCTGAGTCCTTACTAATCTGCTGCAGCAATAAACAACATCATGCATAGCAGCTATGATCAATGCTACAACTTGGTTGATATAGTGGTTGTCTATAGTGATTTTCCAGGATCCATCTGGTTTCTGCATGGCACAAATTGGATTAAATTGAGCTATGATAGGGACCACTACCATTGAATCCTTTATTTTTAAGATTAATATTTCTAACATTTTCCCCCATACCCACCTACTGGATGTGATCCTGTTTTTGATTTATGATCCTGGTCAAGGCAATGGGCAGACAGTTTCAGAAGTTTTCACTTGACCTTCTCAGTAGGATAGCTATTATCCCATAGGACCAGGATACAACGTAGGAGTTACTCCAAAAGTCAAGTACATCAATCCCAGTTATACTTTTAGGAATTGAGGAAATGAGGGTGTGTCTGCAGACCCACTGGACTCACCACAGTCAGAATTTGGCCAGGACCCTTTTTATCACCTGCTTCCCTTATACCCCATTATAACAGAGGAGGCATAAAGATGTTTCAGATTACTAAGTAGAAGTGTCAATACAGACCCTATGGGCATCTGTCTTCTGAATATTTGGGTATTACTTTTTTCTAGTACATAGTCACTCAAGCAGGCCGTTGGCTCTTTTGGAGAAGGATTGAGAGGATCTTTACTGTGTGTAATAAGGTCCTTCCCCTGAGGTCCTCACTCTCTTGAGTCAGTAGATCCCAGTCTGAAAATTGGCTCAAGTCCAAAACTGGGCAAGGGAATGTGACTGTATTTGAACAACAGGCCTCAGTGTTGTCAAATAGTATCAATTATCATTTTCTATTAAGTTGGAAATCCATCTATTTTACCCAAAAGGATACACCATGTTACATTAAACCATCTCTATAGTTCTCTGCAGGTCAGGCTTCCTTGGCTGCTACTCTGATCTTGTCTGTTCTATGAAAATAATAATCTCCTAGCTTTTGGTGTTAAAATCTGTTTACTTGCCTCCATTGCTTTAGGGTCCTAGTATCCCCATTGCTGTTAGTGAGCCAAGTTCTCTGGTGGTTCTTCTACCTCCAGCCTTGGTCTACAGAAGAGAGCAAGCAGTGAACTCCATAGTGAGGCTCATGTGCCTCTTAACACTGTTTTCTTGATGGTCTAGGTTGAAGTGTGATTTGGGGGACTTTCCTGTGGAACATAATCCTCTGGTAGTTCTGGTTTTACTTAATATACTTATTCCAGCATGTCTCCTTTGCACAACCTTTTGGTTCCACTTGTACATTCCACAAGGTAATGTAAGTATTTCAGCCTCACTCTTTGTGGGCCACAGCTTTATCCAGGCCCCAGAAACTACCCTAGATGCAAGTTTGAAACATCCTCTGAACCCTGGTCCAGGATATTGAATCTTATACCCCAAAAGAGTACCCCCAAGCCAATAAATTTTCTTCAATAACCAGTCATAGGTCCAGGCCCCCTTGATTGTGTACCCTCAGCCTTCAGAATATGGGTACTGCTGCTCCATATGGCTAGGTCTTGTAGCTCCTTTGGCCAGGTCCTTGTAGTCCAAGTCCTCCCTTATCAGGTGCTGCTCAACCCTGGCTGGGTTATGCTTCCACTTCACTCTGGTTATAGGCCTGGAAGCAGGAAGGCAGTGGGGGCAGCTTCGGAGGTAAGACGCCTGTTGTCTTATATTTTGGCTGTGGGGAGTGGGATACTTTTAGGGGTGGAGTGAGCAACTTCTGCAGGCTCAGAAGATCAGATAAGTTTCGGAAATAAAATCTTTGGACCAAATGTCTCCATCCCATGTGTCAGGGTCCCTAAGTTTTTCCAGCCTGAGTCTTGACCTTGACAGATCTTCCTCATTTGGACATTCAAATATCTGTATTCAGCCACTCTGACTGTCAAATCCTGTGTTTAATCTTCAGCTTTTCCTGCTCCTTCACCGCATAAGGGCTTCTTTATAAGTTAGCATAGTGATTCAATGCAACTTAGTAATAACCACCCAATTCCATTATTTTGATCTTTATTATTCCTCTGTACATTTCAAACCCTGGACCATGGCATCTACCAGTATACACCCCTTCTCTGGGACATCATACCAGCTCACCATGGGAGAACATTTTAACAATTGAACAACCACTTTGTGCTAGGGGCTTTCTATGAGGGATGGAATCCTCATAATCAGACAGTCAGTGATTGGTGCAGTTCTAAAATATAAACTTATCATTCCTGGTACCAAGTAGGCTATTTTAGACTCTCTAGCAGGGGAGGTTGAGATGGAATTTGGAATACAAGGAGCTTCTTGGGGAGTAACTCCTGTAAAAGGAAAAGGAAAGGAGAAGGATGGGGCAGGTGGTGCCATTAGACTGTGATGCAGATCTCACAAATTTCTACCCACCCAAAGGAAAATTCCCGAGCAAAGATTGCTCTTCAGAGGAGGCCTGCATTGGATGGAAACGGCCAGGCCCTTGTACCACCACGTGGTTTAGTTATTCATCAGAGACTGACCTAAGAATAGCAAGATCTTGATTCAAAAGGCTAGGTTGGATCACAATGAAGCAAACAGTTGGAGACTGTCATCTAAGTGCACCCTTTGTAGCTGGGTAGGGAATCCTTCTTGAAAGGGTATCTGACTAGTGGATCTCCATATCTGCTACACCTGGGTTCTCTCATACAAATGCCTTGGGAGATGGGTGGACTAAGCTATAAATCACAAGATAATTATCGAACTGCATTTTGAGTAGATTAACAAAAAACTTTGACTTTTCGGTCAAAAGAATCTCACTCAATAACTATTTTAAAATGGAGATGGAGGCCGGGTGTGGTGGCTCATGCCTGTAATCCCAGCACTTTGGGAAGCTGAGGCAGGCAGATCATTTGAGGCCAGGAGTTGGAGACCAGCCTGGCCAACATGGCGAAACCCCATCTCTACTAAAAATACAAAAATTAGCTGGGCATGGTGGCACGCACCTGTAATCCCAGCTACTCAGAAGGCTGAGGCAGAAGAATCACTTGAACCCGGGAGGTGGAGGTTGCAGTGAGCCAAGATCACGCCATTGCACTCCAGCCTGGGTGACAGAGTGAGACTCCATCTCAAAAACTAAAAAAAATAAATAAATAAAATGGAGTGGGAGGAAAAGTTTGGATTACTTAATCATAAGGCAGCTTTTCTCAGCAGGGCTTCTGTGGAATCCCAGGGCTCTCAAATTTGTGGCCAGGGGTTCCAAAACAGAGTATGACCGAAAAAGAAAAAAGAAAACAACTTAATGTGCCACACAATGCTAGTGCTTGCAGAGGTAAACAGTGACTGATCAGTCCATTTAGCTATTTTGAGAGAGGCTCTTCAGTTCTGTATACCAATAGGACCGTGTTCATCTGATTAAGTCAATTTTCGGGGTTTGATGTGGAAAGAAGAAGGTCATTGATAATTTGTGAGTACTTTATTACACAATAGAGAGGACAGGAGGCTGATGATATCAGCATAACTACTTCAACCTCCCATCATGCACCACCAACTGATTTATGAGAAATGTGTTTCAAAAAAAAATTATGTGCCGTAGTTGAGCTGCTTTTGCTACTTTGCTGTTGTGAAAGTTGCAAAATGAGAGTTGTACAAATTCACACTATATTGTGCTTGAAGTTTTCATATTTGGGAGAGTTTTCTTGTTCAGTTATTTTTATGCCTTTGTGATTTTTATGTTTTTGAACTTTTTGAGACTTGTTTTGTGAACTGACATATGGACTAGACTTGAGAATGATCCACGTGCTGAGGAGAAGGAATGTGTATTTTGCAGCTGTTGGATAAAATGTTCTGTAAATGTCTGTTAGGTTCATTTTGTCTACAACATCTCTGTTTAACTCTAATATTATTTGCTTTATATATCTGGGTGCTCCATTGTTGGGTGCATATATATTTACAATTGTTATACCCTCTTGCTGAACTGATCCCTTTTATCATGTTCTCTTATATTTTACACGCTGTTAATGTTCATGTTTTTAAAACATATTTGCTGATACAATGTGGGGAGTTTTTAAGGCAGGTATAAGATGGACAGAAAGATTCTAGGCCTAGAGCTAGAAACTCATAATAAAGACTACTCATGTCTATTTATAAAGAGTTACAACTTGTAGGTCATTTATCTGCACTGGTGAGAAAGACACACACACACAAAGTCTGGCATGACAATGAAAGCTACTTGTCAATTATTTTAAATGATCTGGTAATACAAGTTGTCCAATTTTTTTTTTTGTGCATTATCTGTGGCCAAGAAGAGTTGAGGCAAAATTGAAAAGACACATCTACAAATCATATCCATTTGGCAAGTTAAAGGGACAATTCTTTCAAAGGGTTACTGGACAAACAGTAAAAATTTTGTTAAGAATAATAAAATTCAGTGAAAGGACTCAGGAGCCTAGTTATTTAGTAGTAGAACTTACTGCCCAAAAAAGTAAAAATACCACAATTGGTAAGAACCTAGTAGTGTCAGTGCATAATACTCAAGTTAGTGAAATGCAAGGACAGACTTAGTATCAGAAGCTGAAAAGCCTCCACTGTCACTACAACACAGCAACGTATTAATGACATGGTCAATACTTTTCATATTGCAAATAATATTTGCAATTTCTACTTAAATGTATAAAGCCTATCTTTAGAGAAAATTATTTTATACCAAAGTCAAAATTATTTTCTTACCTAAGTCAATTATTTAACAGAAATTTGTTATTTTTGCCTTCTGGACTTTAAAAAACTATTAAAAGCAAAAAAGGAATTAATTTCAAAAAAAGGTGAACTGAGTTTACCTACCTAATCCTTTGTTTTTATTTGAGAAAGTCTGGCAACAAACATTTTTTGAGTTTTAAATAGGAACAAAAACTACATTTGTACATATCATCTACTATATTTCATAGCTTTTTAGCAACTGTGTGGTAGAAATTAGTAATAAGATTTTCAAATCTATTTGATTTTGGGATTTTTTGTTTTTTTAAAATTTTTACTATGATTTTCAAATGTGAATTGAATACTACAGTAGCAATCAAAACTGTTCCCACTTTAAAATAATATTTTATCTCTTGTGATAAATCAGAATATTTTATCTCTTGTGATAAGTCAAAATTTTTTGACTTACACTTTTTTTTAAAAAGTGATGATTAAAACTGATGACTGGATGATTATAAAAGTTTTAAGTTGTACATTTTTATTATACTTACTTTTGATTTATTTATTTTTTAACAGTATCAACTTGTATTTTAGATTCAGGGGGTACATGTGGATTTGTTACCTGGGCATATTATGTGATGCCAAGGTTTGGAGTACAGATGAACCTGTCACCCAGGTACTGAACACAGTACCGAATAGGTAGCTTTTCAACATTTGCCTCCTTGCCCTCATAGTCCCCAGTGTCTATTATTGCTATCTTTATGTTCATAAGTATCCACTGTTTAGCTCCCACCTATAAGTGAGAATAAGCCATATTTGGTTTTTTGTTCTTGTGCTAACTCACTTAGGATAATGGCCTTCAGCTACATCCATGTTGCTGCAAAGGACATGATTTCACTCTTTTTATGGTTGTGTAGTATTCCATGATTTCTAGGTACCACATTTTCTTTATCCATTCCACCACTGATGGGCACCTAGGTTGATTGCCTGTCTTTGGTACTGTGAATAGTGCTGTGATAAACACATTAAGTGCATGTGTTTTTTTGGTAGAATGATGTATTTTCTTTTGGATATATATCCAGTTATGGAATGGCTGGGTCAAATGGTAGTTCTGTTTTAAGTTCTTTGAGAAATCTCCATGCTTCCCATAGTGGTTTAAGTAATTTACATTCCCAACATCAGTGTATCTGTATTCCCTTTTCCCTATGGTCTTGCCAGTGTCTGCTGTTTTGTTTTGTTTTTTTTCTGACTTTTTAATAATAGCCATCTGACTGGTGTGAGATGGTATCTCATTGTGGTTTTGATTTGCATTTTTCTGGTCATTAGTGATGTGTTTGTTGGCTGCTTATATGTCTTCTTTTGAGAAGTGTCTGTTCATGTCCTTTGCCCACTTTTTAATGGGGTCGTTTGTTTTTCTATTGTAAATTTGTGTAAGTTCCTTATAGATGCTGGATATTGCACCTTTGACAGATGCATAGTTTGCAAGTGTTTTCTCCCATTCTGTAGGTTTTCTGTTTACTCTATTGATAGTGTCTTTTGCTCTGCAGAAGCTCTTCAGTTTAATTAGATCCCATTTGTCAAATGTTGCTTCTGTTGCAATTGCTTTTGACATTTTCATCATGAAATATTTGCCTGTTCCTATGTTCAGGGTTGTATTGCCTAGTTGTCTTCCAGAGTTTTTATAATTTTGGGTTTTACATTTAAGTCATTAATCCATATTAAGTTGACCTTTGTATACAGTGTTAAGAAAGGGGTCAAACTTCAGTCTTCTGCATATGGCTAGTCAGTTATCCCAACACCATTTATTGAATAGGGAGTATTGTCCCCATTGCTGGTTTTTGTCAGCTTTGTCAAAGATCAGATGATCACAAATGTGCAGCCTTATTTCTGGGCTCTCTATTCTCTTCCATTGGTCTATATGCCTTGTTTTTCTACCAGTACCATGATGTTTTGGTTACTGTAGCTATAGTATATTTTAAAGTTGGGTAATGTAATGTCTCCAGCTTTGTTCTTTTTGCTTAGGATTGCCTTGGCTATTTGGGCTCTTTTTTGGTTCCATATAAATTTTTAAATAATTTTTTCTAATTCTATGAAGAATGTCATTGGTAGTTTGATTGGAATAGCACTGAATCTGTAAATTGCTTTGGGAGGTATGACCATTTTAATGATATTGACTCTTCTTATCCATGAGCAGGGGATGTTTTTCCATTTGTTTGTGTCTTCTCTGATTTTTTTGAGCGGTGTTCTGTAGCTCTCATTGTAGAGATGTTTCACTTCCCCGGTTAGCTGTATTCCTAGGCATTTTATTCTTTTTGTGGCAATTGTGAATGGGATTGTGTTCCTGCTTTGGCTCTTAGCTTGACTGCTTTTGGTGTATAGAAATGCTACTGATTTTTGTACATTGAATTTTGTATCCTGAAACTTTGCTGAAATTGTTTATCAGCTGAAGGAGCATTTGGTTCAAGACTATGAGGATTTCTAGATATAGAATCATGTCGTGTGAAAACAGGGACAGTTTAACTTCCTCTCAATCTATTTGGATGCCACTTATTTCTTTCTCTTGCCTAATTGCTATGTGTATATTTCTCTCACCCTTTACTTTGTGTCTATAGGTGTCATTATATGTGAGACGGGTTTCTTGAAGATGGCAGACAAATAGACTTTGTTTTTGCTTTTTTTATATCCAACTTGCCACTCTGTGCCTTTTAAGTGGGTCAGTTAGACCACTTACTTTCAAGGTTTATATTTTTATGTGAAGTTTTGATGCTATCATGAAGTTGTTAGTTGGTTCCTTTGCAGTTTCCATTGTGGTTGCTTTATAGTGTCTATGAGCTAAGTGCTTGGGTGTGTTTTTGTGGTAGGAGGTATTGTTCTTTCATTTCCATGTTTAGAAACCCTTAAAGATCTCTTGCAATGTTGGTCAAGTGGTAGCCAACTCCCTTAGAGTTTGGTTGTTTGGAAAATATTTTATTTCCCCTTCACTTATGAAGCTTAGTTCGGCAGGATTTGAAATTCTTGGTTGGAATTTCCTTTAAAAAAAAAATGCTTAAAAAAGGCCTCCAGTCTCTCATGGCTTACAAGGTTTCTGCTAAGAAGTGTGCTGTAAGCCTAATGGGATTCCCTTTGTACATAATGTGACCTTTTCTCTAGCTGCCTTTAAGATTTTTTTTTAGTTTTGATCTTGAACAGTCTGGTGACTATATGCCTTAGTGATGGTCTTTTTTTATAGTATCTCACAGGAGTTATCTAGATTTCTCGTATCTGGATGTCTCCCTTTAGCAAGATTAGAGCAATTTTCTTGCATTATTTTATTAAATATATTTTCCAAGTTGTGTTATTTCTCCTCATTTCTCTCAGAAATGCCAGCATTTGAAGGTTTGGTCACTTTACATAATCCCATATTTCTCAAAGACTTCACTCATTTTTTAAAAATTCTTTTTTTTTCATTATTTTTTTCTGACTGGGTTAGTTCAAAGGATCAGTTTTCAAGCTCTGAAATTCTTTTTTTCTGCTTGTTCCAGTTTATTGACAAAGCTTTCTATTGTATTTTCAAGTCCTTTAAGTGAGATTTTCAATTCCAGAAGCTCTGATTGAGTTCTTTTTAAGATGTTTATCTCTTCCTTCATTTCCTGAATTGCTTTAGAAGTTTCTTTGTGTGGATTTTCAACCTTTCCTTTGATCTTGTTGAGTTTCCTTTCAAACCATGCTTGACTTCTTTACCTGTCATTTCTGAGTTTCCATTTTGGTTAGGAACCATTGCTGGAGAGTTACTGCAATCCTTTGGAGGTGGTGTCACTACATTCAGATTTTTCATGGTTCCTGAATTCTTGCTCTGGTACCTTCTCCTCTGCAGATGCTGGCACTAATTTTTTAATTATTTTTTGTGAACAGGATTTCTGCACAGGAAGGATGGGGAAACCCAATCTGCTAACCCATGTGAGTGGTGCTCCAAATGCCTGGAGATCTGCCTATGTGTAAAGCAGAGAGGGCCCTACTGCACCACAATCTATGTCCATGAAGGGTGGAATGGCTCAGGCTGCTGGTCCAGGCAAGTGGGTGTCTTAATGCCTCATTTTCTGCCTGTGGGTAGAGTAGAGGGACCCACTGTACCAAAATATCAGGGGAGCAGGCTGGAAGTCTCAGCAATGGCACACACAGACCCATTCCAGATTTCCAAGTTGGCCCTAGCTATAAGTCTCATCATCCAGGAGATACTGCAGCTATAGAAATTCTCCTCCCACCCCAGGCTTGTGATGGGAGACAGCACAATTCCGGCACCTACTGCTAAGGCACTTTCCACAGTTCTGGCTGTGGAGGCCCCTATGATCCAGAGCAGGAACTTCAATCTGTGGCCCAAGACTTAAATGATTGTGCATCCATGCTGCCTGTTGCCAAAGAATGGCTTTGTATCTTCAAGTCTTTTTGAATGAGATTTTTAAAAGATCAAACAGGAATATAAAAACCAAAAGAATTAAGGTTCCCTCTGCCTTCACCACTGACTAGTATTAGAGTATGAGAAATGCAAACTATACAAATAGAATATTTTATAAGTAAGTCAAATAAATTGATCTACAGGAAAATATACTTGTACACTCAAAACAGGATTGAGATTACTACTGGATTATTATGTCCACAAATTGCTGATAACACTAATGTATAGAGAGGTGTTGATATAATAATTTTATGCAGGACATCTCTGAGATCTGAAGATAATTTCAAGAGTTCTAGGGTAAAAAGTTTAAGGAAGGCTGCTTTAAGTTTTTTCTCACCCTTCCTCCACCCCATCATGCACAACTTCTAAATCAGGGTAGAAATTTCTTAAAAACAAAAACAAAAACAAAAACAAAACAAACAAAAAAAACCCCAGCTACTAAAGGTTTTTAAATGATTTGAGAACTCTCTTCTTGATGCTTTGCTGAACTAACCAACATTGTTTATTTTTAACTATACTGAGGCTTAGTCTGAGACACAAACTACTAACTCAAATACTGGGAAGATAGGAAATATGAATGGTTAATGGTTAAAATGCACAGTTCTCCAGTGAAAGGGACCAAAATACCCTCAGGAGAAGGATCTCTGAATAAAATTGAAGTCTAAACTTGGAAAAATAAATTTGGAGGAAAGCCATGGCAGATTTAGAGGCAGGCAAATTAAACTTAGTGAATTTCAAATTAATTTCACAGATGGTATCCAATTCTGGTGTTGCTGGCAGGGTTCCAGGTTATATTGGAAACATAAAGAAAAAGCAAAAATCTTACTTTGATTTTCTCTGGAGATGTGAGATGTCTGATCTTTACAATTGTGTGTTTATAAGTATGTTTATGTGTGTTTGTACATATGAGTATATGTGTTTTGTGTGTATGTAGTCAATACCATATAAAGATGAACAAAACGAAACAGTATCCCAGCCTACAAATCTTGTAAGAAACAAATTCTCAGACACTTGTGAAGGGAAGTATCAACTAAATATTTATTGGGTCTATTTTTAAGAACTGCCAGATACATCTTTTTATAACATTGAAAATAAACTTAATCTTTACTTAAGGGATAGGATTATATATTAGTGATGTGTATATTATAGCCAAACTATTGATTCTATACTTCTTCTTGTGTAGAAATAGAAACAAGAGCTACAGCTGCCTGAAAAAAAAATGTATATAATATTAAATATTTAATATCCAATGTTCATATATATATGTACATTTTACTATTCCAGGGAATTACAGGATATTATTTTACTGATAGTTATATACATTAAAGATTATTCACCTTTTCAATTATTCTTGTCTGCTGAGACACTCTGCTCTTTTTAGATATTAGCAAGCAGATTCATGGCAGTTTTGGGACTTCTTAGTCCCCCAACTTTCTAAGTTTAGAGACTTCTATCCCATATCATTTCAAACATATAAAAATACACCCACAGCAGATGTTAAATATAACTTCCCTAAAATTTTTTCAAAAGGTTTTTAAAAAATGGTTATACATTTGAGTTTTCTTAAAGATAAATGGTTTATTTTGTTCTTGTGGATTACATTTATATTTAAGTTTATATTTAAGTAGAGTTGGATTGAATTATGCTTAACATTATATTCTTTAGATATTTAATTATACCTTTGTTCATTTTTATTTTTCAGGGTTTTTTTTTTCTTAGTTTGAAGCCAATAATTTTTCTTCCAGATTTAAACAATGCCATTGACAAGCTCCTAGACTAGTCTAGACACTAAGCCTATAGTACAAAATTGATAAAACTATTTTTTAGTTACCACTAATGATGCTGTACTTGCTATAAAACCAAGTTTTTTACTGTGGCTTATAATGTCTTATATGTATTTTTCTATGCCTTCTTCTATGGCCCTTGCTCATGCACTTGTCTTGTTTTCAGTCTGTTCATATAAGCAGTCTTTTGTTCTAAGAATCTATCATTGCTTGAGAAGATAAAGTAGCAATAGCAGTTTGAGGGAGTATCAGGGTTAAGGGAATACTTTTTAGGGTTTTTGCTTTGATTTGTATAGGATAGAAAAGACCTGGGCAAGCTTGTAGGCAGACAAGAAGTAGCTGAGCGAAAAACATCCAGCAGAAGAACAAATGTCCTTCATCGTTTTTATAATTGAGCTACTGCCTTAGCTTAGTGCCTGGACAGGGCATAGTGGTGATAGAGAAATTCTAGGCAGACAGGCGTGTGTCCCTGGCAAAACCCAGCTTCCAACTGAAAAGCCTGAGACCTGCAGCCCAAAGTGAGAACTTCTATCCCGGTGTGCCTGCTCTCTCCCAGTTGGTTCTTTCTGAATAATGTCATTTCACCAATTGAATGTTGCCTCTTCCAAAACTACCTATGGCCCACTCTGCCCCATCCTGTGCCTATAAAGACCCCAGATTCAGCTGGCAGAGGAAAGAAGTGGCTGGACCTCAGGGAGAGGTGGCTTTGGCTTCAAAAACAGTGGCTGGATGGGCAACTTGACTTCAAAAGAGAGAAGCAGAGAGGCCATTTGACTTCAGGGGAGTACAACCTGCTTTTCCCGTCCCCTTTCCACTCTCCCTCACTGCTGAGAGCCACTTTCATCACTCAATAAAATTCTCCACATTCACCATCCTTCAGTTCGTCCACATGACCTCATTCCTCTTGGAAATGGGACAAGAATTTGGGATGCACCAAGTGCAGGTACCCAAAAGGCTGTCACGCTGGCCCTTTACCCTCACTGGTAGAGGGCAGCCACCCCATGCAATGAGGCAAAGGTCCCACTGAGCTGATATCCAAAAACTGCTGTCCAAAAACGACGGTGCTAAGAGAGCACCTTAACACACTCTCTGAAGCCTTGGGGTCACAGGCACCCCTACCTGGATGCTGCAATGGGGCCTGCACAAAGTTTGCTTCTGCCAGCACTGAAGTGGCCGGCCAGTTCCTGCACTCTCCTGCCTGTGTGCTCCCTCCCAGGAGGGGTGGAGTCCAGCGGACCTGAGTGAATTAAGTTTGCTTCTGCTGGGCTGCTGGCTGGTTCCTGCACTCACTTGCTCCAGTTCCCATACTCGTTCACTCACATGCTCTGTCCCACAAGGAGTTGAGTGGAGTGGGCTGAGTAAATGGGGCACCCCATCACAAGTCCCGTGAAGGGGTCAAGAAAATATCCTGCATCAGTAGGAGGTCTAAAACCAATCTTTTTTGAAGGACAGTGTCATGCAATAGATGCTTTATTTTTATTTTTATTTTTTATTTTTGGAGACGGAGTCTCACTCTGTCGTCCAGGCTGGAGTACAGTGATGTGATCTTGGCTCACTGCAAGCTCTGCCTCCCGGGTTCACGCCATTCTCCTGCCTCAGCCTCCCCAGTAGATGGGACTACAGGCACCTGCCACCGCGCCCGGCTAAATTTTTTTGTGTATTTTTAGTAAAGACGGGGTTTCACCATGTTAGCCAGGATGGTCTCGATCTTCTGACCTCATGATCCACCCTCCTCGGCCTCCCAAAGTGTTGTGATTACAGGCGTGAGCCATGGCGCCCGGCCAATAGATGCCTTATTATAACAGAGTATGGTTTTCTATGACTGAGAAAGAATATTCTTCCAAGCTCTCTCATGCAGTTGTAGACAGGATTGTTTCTCATAGGATATTGGACTAGAAGGTCTTACTTCCTCATTGCCTCTTTGCCAAGGGCTTCCCTCAGTTCCTTGCCACATGGACCTCTCCATAGGGTGACTCACAACATGGCAGTTGTCTTCCTTCAAAGCAGGTGAGAGAGCAAAAGAGGCTGAGTACCCAAGACAAAAACCAAAGTCTTCTTTTATAACCAAAGCTTGGAAGTGGTATTCCATTACTTCTGCTGTATTCTATGCATTGGAAATAAGTCAGTAAGTCTAGCCCACACTCAAGGAGAGGAGTGACATGAGGACATGAATATCTGGTGGTAAAGATCTTGGGAAGTCATCTTAGAGCCACATTCACTATGTAGCAGAAGATTCAGGCTTCTAAACAAATAACAGTTTAAGATGTTGAGTAATATTTTTAAAAGCAGATAACTTAGAATATTTATTCCTATCTGGATCAGAGATGAAAATCTCAGAGAAAGTGACATTTGAACTAAGAACTGATTTTAAGGAAAATAGTCACCAGGTAGAGAAAATATTATGAGCAGAAAAACAGATGCACAGATGTTTATGGCATGTTTCTGGGACTTCAAAGACTTCCGTGAACTTGAAAGATATGTTGGGGAAAATGGCTGATAATAAGACTGCAACAGACTACTGTAGCCTATGGAGTTTCTCGTTTGTTATGCTGAAGAGCTTAAATTCCATCTTATACTTGAAGAGAAGTTAATGAAGGGATAAAAATCATATTTCAGAAAGATAATCCTGCTAACAGAGTGCAGAATAAGTGAAAACAAAAAAGAAAGAACTAGGCCATTCAGGAGCATGCTGTGACAGCATAAACAAAGATACAGTACACTACACTAAGCCAGTGGTCATGGGTATGGAGAAGTAGAGACATATAGGACAGATATGGTCAGGGGTTGAAAGAAAGCAAGACATTAATAACTTCAAGGCTCCTGGCTTGCATGACTAAGCAGATGTTGATGATTGAATCATAGATGGGTGGATGAAAGAGAATGAATTTCTTTCTGGATATGTTGAGTTTTAAGAACCCCACAAGACATCATACATACAGTATGGATAGGCTTTACTTCATAGACAGGGAAAGGGGGAGGAAATATAAAGCAACCATCACTTGGATGGAGACAAGCAGGAATGAATTTAGTTTAACAAATATTTGTTGAATGTTTGCTACAGTCTTGGCAGTATCTTAAATATGGTATCATAATGCATTTCACCAAAGTACGAACATGTAGATTACATTCTAAAGAAAAATAAAGAACTTCTAAATTATCCTTAAATTCAGATGCACCATTTTAAATAAACTATCATCGGAATTAATTCTAGACTTCGCCAGAATAAACACAGAAATCAAGATGAACATGGAGAAGAAAGGATATTATCAAAATATACACCAAGCAACTATATTCAACCATATTTGAATCATGTATACTGTTTCATTTCCCAGAGTTTGCCTTTTATTGTTATTTATTTTCTCTTGATTCAATTAGGAATACAGTCTGCAATTTGAAAGCAATTCTACATGTTATGTGACTGAGTTTCACACAAACCACTAATAAAATGTAGGAAAGGACAATACTCAATGAATCTCTTATGTATTAACTTGATTACTAGAATTAAGTCAGCTAGTTCCATTCCGTAGTGTTTAGCACATAATGCTCATGTAGCTTAGGACAGTTTGCAATTCAGAGCTTAGTTAATTAAAGTTTGTAGTTACTTGTTAAAATTGTAATTGCACCATGCCATGATTGAGGGTCTTTTAAAAATTAAATTGTTATTTACCCAAGTGGTGCTGAGTTTTTAGTGGGTATGTGTATATGCACACAACACAATTACACATATATTTTAACCAGACAATATTTAAGACATTTTTCCTCATTAATGTGATCAGAGAAAAAAAGATATGTGCTGCAGCTGCTTAGTTTTGGTGGCAGGTCTGTGTGTTCTGGCCCTAGATGTTCCCCTGTTTGCTTTCTTGCACACTCTTCAGAAGCATTTGCGTCTCTTCTCGAGGCCTCTGCTTCTCTTCTCGAGGTCCAAAACATCACACATTTTACAGAAAATGATGCATATGCCATTGATTTCAATGTTGTCTGTTCACGTTAACCTCACAGTTTGAACCAAAGATATTAAATTCTTAAAAAGCCCCTTCTTGATACATTAATACTCAGTCCTGATTTCTGTGTCCAAGCAGTCATCATCACAAATCATTGATGGTTCTAATGATGACAATAATCAGGGAAAGGGGAAGTGTAAAGTCTTTTATTAATTGCCCTCAACATATACAGAACTCCTCTTTCTACAGAGTGAAAGAAAGGGTTATGTTTTCAACCATACAGAAATTAACACCTCCAAAACCAAGAAAATGTCTTCAATTTTGTGGAGTAGGATGAACATTGGATGTGGTAGATATTGAATTAAAGCAGTTCCCTCAGTTTTACACTTTGTTCAAAATAGCTATAAAAATTTATACCTTTCCTTATATTTAGACCTGAAAAAAATACTATAATAGACTTAAAATACATTTATTCAACTAGCTTTGTCTTTCCTTTAATTCCAATTTAGTTGGCTTTTTATAGAAATGTGCTTGTTGATTTCTTAAGCTTTTCTATTAATTCTTGAAATGCCCCAGTGTATATTTTCATTTTTATATGCAACCTGATAGAAAATCTATAGAACTCAGAGACTTAGAAAAAAATGTAAGCACATTAGTAAATAAATTTCTCAAAATTGGAAAGAATTGTGTCTAATATACTGTTGATTTAAATACAGGAAGAGTGATTGAACAAATAAATGAATGATTGGGCTGCATAAATGAAACATGGCCCTGTATTCAAAACAAGAGATTCAAGGAAGGGAGAATGGGTAGACACTGGAATTAGATAGATCTATCCACTCTGGCATGGCTCTGGGCAGATGGGAGGGCAAGCCAAAATGAAGTGATTTCAGTGTTGAGATGTGCCAGTGTAGAGAATCCAACCTGACAATGCTCAGAATCCAAGTTAGATCAAGGCCCCTTGGAATAAACTTCAAGATATGATAAGCAAAAGCAAGACAAGGCTACAGTGTCAAGGGACAATAAACGGGTTCTCAGAGGCAGTAGGTGTGAATGGGAAGCAAACACATGGCTCAAAGGTTTCACTTTGAGTGAGCTGGAGTATGCAAAGTCAGGAAAACCAACACAATCAATGTTTTTGTTGTTGTTGTTGAAGAAGAAGATAGAAGAAGAGGAAGAAGAAGAAGAGGAAGAAGAACGAGGAGGAGGAGGAGGAGAAGAAGAAAAAGAGGAAGAAGAAGAAGAAGAGGAGGAGGAGAAGAAGAAGAAGAAGAAGGAGGAGGAGGAGGAGGAGAAGAAGGAGGAGGAGGAGGGGGAGGAGGGACAGGAGGAGGGAGGGGGAGAGGGGGAGGAGAAGGAGGAAAAGATGAAGAAGAAGAAGGAGGAGGAGGGGGAGAAAAAGAAGAAGGACAAGAAGGAGGAGAAGGTAGTGCAGGAGGAGGAGGAAAACTACCTATATAAGATTATTGATAGAATAAAAATGAGTACAAACAGTTTTAAAGTGTTTTTGCACAATGACTGCCATCTGGTAAATACTTCATAAATTGTCATTATTGTTATTACCTTTTAAAAAATCATTTCACTATAGTAAACAGCTGCTAAAAACTCAAGACAAGAGAGTAGATAAGAGATGCATTTCTACCAATGAGATGGTAAAGCTTAAGTCTCAGTCAGAAAACTGATTGACTCAAAAGACAACAAAAATTCTATGTAGAGAATTAAGGAAGCAGCATAGCACTCAAACCGAGATAAGTTGGTCCAGGGATAATATTATTAGTATGTGTCTCAAGGATAAACTGGAGAAAGTGAGGCAATGTTATCCAGTGAAGTTTTTACTTATACAATTCTCAGTCAATTAGCTTCACCTCCCATTAGTTGGTTCATGGGTGTCAGGCACAAAAAAAACTATAAACATTTTGATTTTAAAATATTTGAATTTTTGGCTCATTGGGTTGCAAGAGATCTTCTTGACCAGCCTGACCAACGTGGAGAAACCCCATCTCTACTAAAAGTACAAAATTAGCTGGGTGTGGTGGCACATGCCTGTAATCCTAGCTACTCAGGAGGCTGAGGCAGAATTGCTTCAGCCAGGGAGGCGGAGGTTGCAGTGAGCCAAGATCACGCCATTGCACTTCAGTCTGGGCAATAAAAGCGAAACTCCATATCAAAATATATATATATATATATTTTTTTAAAAGCATGACTCTCAAATATCAACTATTCTTTACCAATGATCTCAAGGTTTAAGAAAAATGAAAAAACATTTTCATACCTCAAAGGATTAGTGACTCTTAAATTAGCTTACCTGAGTTTTATTATTTAAATTAGCTTACCTGAGTTTTTGAGTTTTTAACTTTTGCAATGGGTTCCACATAGTTTATTCCATGCAATTCCAATTTATTTTTATGAATTGCCACCTAACATCAGTATCTTTGGGGTTTGGACATCTCATTTATCACTGGTAACCAAGGCGTTCTGGATGAGTGACATTTTTCAGAAAGTTGAAACTTATTCCATAAAAATGTGAAAACATTTATTTTAATTGCTTTGACTTACATATTTTTCTACCTTAATAGAAGACATTAAAAATAATTTAACCTCTTGGATAACCCAAGAGCATGATTTGAGATTTCATTACTAGAAGTAATAAGATAAATAGATTTGAGTCAGCAAACTTGGAATTAAGATCTGGTTCTCCCATCTATGTCCATGTAACTTTGGACAAGTAACTTAACTAATTTGAGATACCAATGTTTTCATCTGCAAAGCTGGTAGCAATAATACATAACTCGTGTTATGTTGTTGTCATGGTTGGGTGAAATAATATGAAATATATAAAAGACTACCATTTATGATTTCCTATTGCTATAGGCTTACTGGGTAATACGCTTTTTCTTGATACAAATTTTTTTTCCCAGAAAGATATTCCATTTGAAATATTATGTTTACCAGTTGAGATGTGATATGGTTTAGCTGTGCCCCCACTGAAATCTCATCTTGAATTGTAGCTCCTATAGTTCCCACCTGTTGTGGGAGGGATCAGGTGGGAGGTAATTGAATCATGGGGGTGGGTCTTTCCCGTGCTGTTCTCATGATAGTGAATAAGTCTCACTAGATCTCATGGTTTTATAAAGGGGAATTTCCCTACACAAACTCTCTTGCCTGCCATCATGTAAGATGTGACTTTGCTCCTCATTCACCTTCCGCCATGATTGTGAGGCCTCCCCAACCATGTAGAACTATGAGTCCATTAAACTGCTTTCCTTTATAAATTGCCCAGTCTTGGGTATGTCTTTATTAACGGTGTGAGAACAGACTAATACAAGATGATAACTTTTTCTTTTCTTTTTCTTTTTTTTTTTTTTTTTTTTGAGACAGAGCCTGAGCCTTGCTCTGTCGCCCAGACTGGAGTGCAGTGGCGTGATCTCGGCTCACTGCAAGCTCTGCCTCCCAGGTTCACACCATTCTCCTGTCTCAGACTCCCGAGTAGCTGGGACTACAGGTGTGAGCCACCATTCCCAGCTAATTTTTCTATTTTTTTGTAGACATAGAGTTTCACCATGTTGCTCAGGCTGGTCTTGAACACCTGAGCTCAGAGCTCAAGTGATTCACTCACCTTGTCTTCCCAAGGTGCTGGGGTTACAGTGTAAGCCACCGGACCTGGCCTCAGTCTTACCATTTTTAATCTTCCTTTTGCCAACTAAAAGTTTTGGCAATTGGCAGGAAAAGTCCACAAGCACCTGTCTCTCTGGCAGTGTATTCAGCCATCCCTCCTATGACTCTCGACGTACTGTCCATCCCCTTACCTTCTATCCCTGCTCACTGTTTTGTCCAGTAATTCTCCACCCTCTCTCCTGCATCATCATTTCCCATTTTCATTGAATAAATCTCAAGAGCATACAAACACATTGTGATTTCTCCCATCTTATTAAATAAAAAAAAAAACTCTCTTGACCTTCCATCACCTACAGCTACTCCCTATTTCTCTCTCTTTTTGGCAAAAATTTTTTAAAATGTTTTTAATATATAGAGAATATAGAGCATTCTCTGTGTTCATTCTCTGCAGTTCCTCTTTTCCAATTATCTCCAAAATTTCTTGCAACTAGTGTTTTGACCAATCCACTCTCATAAAACTTTTTCAACATGACCATGACCTCCAATGGCTTGCACGTTGTTGTTCCTCACCTTATTTGACCCTGTTAGCAGCATTTAACACATTGATTGCTGGCTTCCTTGAAACATTTCTTTAATTTGGGTTCTAGGACACTGTGCTCTTCTCCTTTGCCTCTTGCAACTCACTGACCACACCTTCTCAGTCTGTTGTTCGTTATTCCTCAGCTCCTAAATCTCATTATTTTATAGCACTCCGGGGATTCATGGTAATCTTAACCACACACATGGTATTAAATATCATCTATATTCTGAAAACTCCCACAGTTACACCTCTAGCCTGAACCGTACCCCTAAACTCCAGATTCTTGTATCTAGTTGCCAACCTGACCCCTTTCTTGGCTGACTGATGGGTGTGTCACAACTCCCATGTAAAAACTATGTTCTTATTCTTCTATCCCTGGCATATTCCTTCCACAGCCTTCCCTCTCTGTTAACGACAACTACATTTTTCCTGTTGCTTAGGCCACAATTCATTCTTGACTTCTCTTTCTCTCTTGTGTTCCACTCAGCAAATCTTTTTGGCTCTCCCTTCAAAATATATCCAGGGTATGACCACTTCTCACCTCTTCCTTTGTCACTCCCGTGGTCCAAGCCTTCAAGATCTCTCCTTTGAACTACTTCAATAGCATCAACTGCTTTTTCCCTCTGATCTTAGTCTCCTAGAGACTATTCTATCCAGAGCAACCCTGCTAAAATAGTCAGACCGTTTATCTCCTCTGTGCAATCCAACCCTCCACCCCAGCGTCTTACTCAAAATACACGCTCTCCCTGATGTAGTAACCTCACGCCGCCTGCCCCTCCCGCCCCCTTCCTTCTGGTGTGCTAGCCCCATTGGCCTGTTTGCTGAGTCTTGAACATGGCAGGTGGCTCCCTGCTCAAGGCCTCCCTATTCGTGGTCTCTATAATTGCTGTTCCTTCAAGTAATTGACCACATTAAGACAGATAACAAGCCGTTAATGACTTTCAAGTTGTCTGGAATGTTTTTTACTCAAATACTCCAAAGCATAATACCTCATCTTCTTTTAAGTCTTTGCTTAAAGATTATGTACCATGTGAGATCTTCTCTGATTACCTTATGTAAAACAGCACTGTCTATTCCCTTTCTCTGATTTATTTATCTCCATAGCCCTTCTTACCACTGACATAGGATATATTTTGCTTTCTTGTTAAATTATTTTATTTATTTAATGTTTATTGTCTTTCTCCCCCATTCATATGAGCAGCAGTTTTTTCTTTATTTTCTTTACTGCTTTAGTTCCAAGGCCTCGAACAGTGCCTGGCACATATTAGGTATTAAATAAATATTTGCTAAAAGAACACTGAGTGAGAAAGAAAAATAAAAGAAAGAAAAATAAACTAGCTATTTCAGGAATAATCGAGTTCACTGACACGAACAACTCATATTCTGTTCATAAAAATATTATTAATAATATTCTTAATATTTTCTATGACAAATAGAAAAAGAATTCATGGACCAAAAAATCCATATTTTTAACTCTGAAAAGATAGTCTTCTTAAGAATGTATAAAATGTCTCTGAATTTGGTATGTTTGTCAATTAGTCTTCATCTCTTTTGTGAAACAGTGAGAAAAAAAAATCTAAGTGAAAGCAAACCATTGATCATAGGAGACAGAGAACAAGTTGTTAATGAGTTTCAAGTTGTTACAATGTATACATTAAGGCACAATTGAAGGTGCTAATAGATCTCTTAAGTTCTGTGTGATTTTGAACAGGCACAGCTATTTCAATGATTCACTTGATCTCACTAAACACTTTCCCAAGGACTCAATTCATTTCTAAGAGCTTTTATTGAAGGCTTTTGTAGCCAATACCTGGAGTGTACTTTTAGATGAAAGAGGAGAACTATCTAGGGAAACCAGGCTGGGCTTCCTTTTGCAATGCAAATAAAATTCTTCAGTCCCCAATTTTTGTGCATTGTAGAAATACATTACATAGATAGTCACTCCTTAGGGAGACATCAACAGCCCCTTCTGTTAACAAAAGTAAATGATTTTACATCAGAATAATATGGAGAGACACCAGGGTAGAACTGGAGCCTGAGAGATTGAGTGATCAAGGGAAAAGGAATTGGGCTCTGGTGACACACACACACATACACACACACACACACACACACACAGATTTGTGTCCCAAACTTCACTACTTTTAAACTAGGTGACATTGCACAATGTGTTTAACCTTTCTAAGCCCCGTTCCATAACATATGAAATAGAGTTGAGAAAAATCTTTAGCTCTTGTAGACATATAGATTAAAGATAATGTATGGAAAGCACCAATTACAACATCTGCACATAGTAGATGTTCAGTAATGGTAGAGATCATAAACAAGCAGGAAAAACAAGCAGGAAGACTAACATTTATTGGCAACCCGCTTAAGACACAAAATATCTATTCTGTGATACTTAAGAAAACTTCGACAATTTGATCTCTTCTCCAAACACATTCCCAAACTCCTCACTTTCGTTTGCTTCCTCTATGTCCTCGCATTTGTCTTGGCACCATATATTTATAAAGAAGCAGAAAGAAAAAATGATGACCAGCTAGCTCCACCCCGGCTCAGGCCCTAAGAGACTGTAGGGAAGGATAAAAGAGATAACAGAATACACGGTGAAATTTTAGTTCCTGTATAGTGGCGTAACTCCCTTACGGAACCATCTTCCCACCCGTAACAATTACAGACCCTGGGGAAAAAATTCAAACCTAATAATCTTGACAAGTAAACAAAAGCAGGCATATTATGGAGGTAATTGGAACCTGGGAGCAGCAACAAGAATGGGGGTGGGTTTTGTGTTCCTCTATGGCTTTGACTCAAAGTTGGGCTACGCTTGCAGAATCTTGCTGCAGTACAGGAAGCTAAAACTATGTGGGAAGCCCCGTCGTCTTTCTGGCTGCAGGAACCAAGGAAAGAGGCTAGGACAACAGCCACCATGGGAAAATGAGAAGGGAATCCCAGAAAGTAGAGAAGCAGATGAACAGATTCCCTAACCATATGTACAAAAACCAAAAATAATTCAGGTTGACCCCTTAACCATGCACATGTGAGACAGATACCAGGTTAGTTGGTATTTAAAAAAGGAAAACATTAGCAAAATTCCTCAGAGGAATATCAAATAACCTAAAGTCTATATACCAAAACATTGAGAATATCCAGATGGAATCCAAAATAAAATATAAAGAATGAGAAAAATACAACAAATTCTCAATGACTTAAAGTTCTACATCAAGAAGCTATATTTAAAATTTAAAACTCATATCAGACAAAGGACTTGAAACCAGAATACATGAAGAATTCTTATCATATACCAATTTAAAACTGGGCAAAAGATTTGACAGACATTTCACAAAAAAAAAAAGATATACACATGAATAATAAGTGCATTAAAATGTCTATCACCATTTGTCATCACGAAGAAAAATTAAAACAATGAGATACCATTAAACATCATGTATTTATTTATTTATTTATTTATTTAAATTTGAGGCTGCAACTTCAAACTCCTGGGCTCGAGCAATCCTTCTGCCTTGGCCTCCCAACTAGCTAGGACCACAGGTGCAAACCACTATGTCCAGGTAATTTTAACTCTTTTGTAGAGAAAGAGGGGTTTCACAGTGTTGCTCAGGTTGGTCCTGAACTCCTGGCCTCAAGTGATCCACCTTGGCCTCCCAAAGTGCTGGAATTACAGACAGTCACCGCACCCAGCCTGAACATCTTTTAAAATAGCTAAAATGTTTTTAAAAATTGGCGATATCAGGTGTTGAGGGTATTCTGTCCTCGTAAGTCACTTGTGGGAATGTAAAAGCATACAACCACCTTAGAGAACACTTTTGCAGACTTTTGGAAAGTTAAACATATGACATTCATAACCCAGCCATCCCACCTCTAGAATCTACCTACTAGAAATGAAAACATATATGCACATAAAGACCTGCACACAAATATTCACAGCAGTTTCATTTGCAATGATCTCAAACTGGAAATAATCCAAATGTTCATCAGCAGAGAATAAAGAAAATACGGTATAACCATATAATGCAATAGTATTCAGCTACCAAAAAGTACTTCCCTACTAATATATGCATCAATGTGGAGTTACTCCGGAAATTATTATACCGAATAAAAGAATCCATTATATCTTTAAGAAGAGTGCCTACTGTATATTTCCATTTTTATAGAAGTTTAGAAAATCTAAGTTTACCTATAATCGACCAGTGGTAAGAAATGCAGTGAAAGAAGAAGTGTAAACGACACATAGAAACTTTTGGAGGTGATAGAAATATTTGGTACCTTAGTTGTGGTAATAGATTTTTAGTGTAATATGTGTCAAAACTTATCAAATTATTCACTTTATATATGTGCAGTTTTATTTTATATGAATTTTACTTTAGCAAGAAATAAAACATTAAGATAATAAATGCTACTTGTGTTTTAAAAAGAAGATATGGTACCTACTTTCAAAGATTTTTATAATCTGGAAGTAGAGTGAGATGAAACAATAATTTAAAAAAAGTAAGGGGGCTGGTGTAGTGGCTTATCCCAGTAATCCCAGCACTTTGGGAGGCCAAAGTGGGAAAACTGCTTGAGGCCATGGAATTCAGGGCCCATCTGGGCAACATAGTGAGACCCCTCTGTCTCTACAAAAATAAAAAATAAAAAAAAATACCAGGGTGTGGTGGTGGACACCTGTGGTCCCAGCTACTCAGGAGGCTGAGGTGGGAGGATTGCTTGAGCCTGGGTGGTCAAAGCTGCATTAAGCTGACTGCACCACTGCACTTCAGCCTGGGTGACTAAGACCCTCTCTCAAAAAATAAAATAAAATAAGATACAATAGCTCTCAAAAGTGAAAATAAATATAATAATTTTGAATTTGGAAATGTAAGCTAATAAATCTTAAAGTCTAATTTTTGAATGAATAAGCAAGGCTTACTCACCATTTATGACTTTGTTCATACAAAGGTAACCTGTGAATCTAATTATTCGTATTCAAAGAACAAAGGAGGTCCTAGTTGTCTGTTTAAGCTTTAATTGAAAAACACATTAGAACTATGTTTGAAAACAGACCTTAAAACGTCTCCAGTGCTTATTCCAGAGCTCTGCATCTGTGGACCTTCCATTTTTGATCATTAGGACAATGATGGTAGAAACCAGAGTTTTTTCCTCTAAAGACATTTTTTCCTAATGTACAAGCCTTAAAAAGTAAGTCTGCAGGATTGCATGGCACGTTGAACCTCCATCTTTTGGCTCATTCACTGAAAGGGACTTTGCTATAGGCCACCAAGCATTTATCAAATATTCATGACAGGTCTGGTACTGTGCTAGGCATTTTGGAGCAGGAAGGCGTACATGGAAAGAGTCACTATACCTGCTTTCATTCATGTAAAAATTAACTTTGAATACGTACAACAATTAAGGAATAACAGTAGTATAATAAATACCTTGTAGTGGTTAAACTATAAATGCAATTAAAAGAGCAAAGAAGGCAATACTGAGACAGAGAAATAAGCAAGACTTTCTCAAGTCTTGAGTCTGGACTTGAAAAAGGTAGAGGGAAATCAGCAGAAGTGGAGACAAATTCACTATCATTCATTCATTCAATGAATATTAAGAATCTACCATGCCAAGGCACTGAGCAAAATGCTAAGAACACAGCGGTGAACAAAAATGCACTAGTCCTTGCCCCCACATGTTGCTCCCAGCCTACTAGAAGAAGCAGTTACTGAATAGATATGCAAATAAAAATAGAATTGCAAAAGATTACTAGTGCTGTGAAGGAACAGTGCACGGGTGGAAAAGATGCAAGAGCTGAGGAAAGAGGACATGCACAGAAAACACAAGGCCGCCAGGGGATGTTCAGGATTCCAGATTTTAAGTGCAACATTGTGACCAGCTGGTGAAGAAAGCATGCCCTCTAAGGTCAAATAAAGTCAACTAAATAGAGGGTACACTAGGCTGCTACCAAAGAACAACTTCACTCAAGTCTTCTCGCCTAATACCACCAGCCTCTCTCTCAGGCCCTGCTTCTCTTTGGGTTCACTTCTCCTCTGGCACCTTTCCCTTTGTCTAAGTCACTCTTTATTTCCCTGTTCAAAGTCCTGAGAAAGACAATCTGATTGGTCCAGGTTATTACCTTCAGTCCTGCTTGGGTAAAGTCTTTTGTACCAGAGCAGGTTACACATCACTGGCCAGCCTAGAAATTGGTTGCCCTTGGGTCACATGGTCATCCTAATCCAATCAGCTGTGACCAGGAGTCATATGGCACAGAAACGGCTAAGAAAGAAGAACCTAAGGTGGAAATGAAGATGGCAAATGCCATTGTCAATGGTATTTGTCAACCTCCTTAATATAGCCAGAAAAAAAAAAAAAAGGTTTCTCTAGTAGAGTGGAAGTAAGCAATAGAAGGCTTTGAAAATTAGAGAACTGAGCCTTTTTATGGAAACCATTGAAATCTTACAAAGGAAATATGCAGAGACTGATATGATGAAAGTGGAATTTCAGGAAGACAAGTGAATTTGTCTTAGTTTTCTGTTTCTTTTTCTACTAAACCATACATTGAGATTTAAAGGTCATAATATTTTCTCTTACCTTCTCAGATCAAATGTGATGAGAAATGGGTACAGAGAGAGATGAAGGTAAAATAGCAGGCTAATTATTGATAAAGCTAGATTACAGAATATGGCTTAGCACTGACTTCCTCTTGAATTGACTGCCAGTCACTGGCAGGGTAGGGACAGAGCCCAAGGAGTGGAGGAGAAGGCACTATTCTGTTCAGAGGGCCAGTCTTAGGAAGAGAGAGAAAAGGTGGGGACACCCAGATCCCAACTCACCACACAATCACCTCTTTGATCTTGTCAAAGAGTAAAAGAAATACAGGAGCTATTTGTCACACAACTGCTGTTTTCTGAAAACCTGGCAAGTGGCAAGTCCTTTCCTGCAACATTTCTGTATCCTGAAGGCCTGTTATTCCTCACCCCTGATTTGCCTGTTTCATCCCCTGTCAATACACAAGAGGGTCCCTCCTCTTCCTCACCATTCTGTTTCTCCTCATTCAAAAGTCTGCTCAGAATTCAGCCTTTATATAGGGTTCCCATAAGAGAAATATCTTATCATATCTTTTCTTTTTATCACTCAGAATGTATAAAATATTTTATCATATAGGTGTTTTTCACTTAACATCATTACCCTAACTCAACAAAATTGGTTGTAAAACAATTCTTTCTGAAGCAAGAGAACTTTGCACTTTTTTAAAACAAACAGCCTACTCTGTTTTTTCAAATGTCACCCATTAGAAAATGAAGCAGGCACTATAGGTATTGTTGAACATGAATTCAGTCATTCTAATACAGTACAAAATCTGAAGACTACTCTTTAGGCCATTAACAATAATTCAAAAGATATTTGCATGGAGTACCCTAAGAAAAAATATGAAAACAGAGAAGTTCAAGAGAAGTTATAGAAGAAAACAGTACTGGAAATTCTGGCAGGTGAATTATTTGCTTTATTCTCTCACTACTCACCTTGAAATATCAACAATCACAAAGATCTTAATAATTTTTATCAGTTTGATGACTATAAAACTTTAAAAGAGGGAGAATATTTACTTCTAGCAAAACAAAGAAGCACCCATTATGTGGTAGCACATGTGGTTGTAAGACAATCAACCACAAACAACTGGTAACTTCATACATAACTTGACTCCTTTTATCCCAAACCATGTTTATTTAATTACAGCCTTGTGCCTTCATTAACGATGTTTCCAAATATCTCTTGATCCTGGCTAAGTGTTTCTAAATATTGATCTTGGGTTAGCAATAACTGTGACATGTATAAAAAGGAGATATTAGGCAATTAAACTGTCCAAAACAGTTGACCAAGTCATGCAAATTCTCTAAACCTAGAGGAGGATCAATCTTGAAAGTGAAGTTGTGATTTAATTCATGCACTTCTTAAGTATGAGATTCTAAGTGAGCATTGGGAAGCACAGGAAACCTTTACTAATGAATCTTCAGGGACCAGTTAGCACAGTTTGTTAAATTGGAATGCTAATTAGGTCTAGGCAATAGTTTAAATCAACCTAAATGCTTGTTAGTTTGACCGATTACAGGTGCCCAATAAGTGTTTGTTTGAATTCAATAATTCTCTGTCCAGAGGGAATATTCTGGTTCATGAGTGGCTGAATTGAAAAACATAAGCTATTAGTCATGAATAAATTGCATATCAACTGGTGCATTTCAGCATTACTACTGGAAGTCAAAGGTCGCGGCAGTGATGGCTCAGTCAGGTCCCTTTCCTTTGGTAGGTCCTATGCAGTGACATTTCCAAATGGACCTAGATTATTTTGAAGCTTTTTCATGGCATGTGTAATATTATGGAAAGTACAAGAGTGAAACACCTGGGTTATAAGTCAGTCCAGAACTACCAAACTATTTAATGACAAAGCAAGTCTAGAACCCACTGTGCTGACTTGTGGGGAGTCTTCCTTCCATTGTGGCCCCTCAAATCTTTCTTGAGTCTACATTTCTCCCTTTCCTACCCCCAAAACCTGCTGATTTCCCCTCAGTGTATTCTCAAATATTGAGTGTTAGGTTCAGATTAAATACTGTAGCCTGTATGTAGCCTTTTGATTCAACGACTGGTGTCCTGACTCCACAAAACCATCCCAGAATTGTTCCTGTCTCCCAGGTGCTAGAAACTGCATAGCCCAACACTTCCCATAACAACATACACAAAGCTAGCTCCAATCCTGCAATTACACAAGAGCCAGGGACACTGCTGCAGGTAATGAGTCAGGTCAAGAAGGATTCCAGTTTGTCTTTTGGGTAATGTAACCCAAAAGCAGAGGCAATGAATCATTGTGTTAGAAGAAACTACTTTGGTATCAGACAAAACCACGTGGGGCTTAGGGCAAATTTCAAATGTGGCACTTCAGCAGTGGCAAATTAGTATTAAATTCAGTTGTATGTGTCAGAAAACCCCCAAATAAGCACTTAGCTAAGCTGTAGCTATGATTTCTGCATCCCAGCTAGTAGGAAGAAGGAATTGGAGGCCCCATTCTTCTAAGGACAACAGCCAGTAGTCTCCCATGTCATGCATACTTACAGGTGATGGGCCAGAACGTAGTGAAATGCCCCTGTCAAGGCTCAAGGAAGGCTGGGACATACAGCTTCCACCCTGGGTGCCCTGCTAAAAACCAGATATTCTCTTGCTTAAAAAAAAAAAAAAAAAAAAAAAAAAAAGCCGAACATGGTGGCTCATGCCTGTAATCCCAGCACTTTGGGAGGCCTAGGTGGGCAGATCATGAGTTCAAGAGTTCAAGACCAGACTGACCAACAGGGTGAAACCCCATCTCTACTAAAAACACAAAAATTAGCCAGGCGTGGTGGCACACGCCTATAATCCCAGCTACTTGAGAGGCTGAGGCAGGAGAATCGCTTGAACCTGGAAGGCAGAGGTTGCAGTGAGCCTAGATTGCACCACACCACTGTACTCCAGCCTGAGCAACAGAGCAAGACTCTGTCTCACAAAAAAAAAAAAAAAAAAAAGGCAGAGGAGATATTGTATAGAAATTAAGTCTCTGTTTCATTCCCTTCCTAACTATGGGACTATGGGTAATAATTTTGAGCTAAAATCTTCTGTGATTTAAGATAATACTTCCTTTGTGTGGATTATTTTGCTTAACCTCTCAGCGGTACCTGACACTGTTCAGCACAAGCTCCTTGCTGAAACAATCTATTCTTCCTGTGACTTCCATGGCAGGATAGTCTCCTGACTTTCCTCTGACCTTTCTATGTCTTCCCAATTTTTGTTGTTAATAGTGTTGCCTCCTCTTCTTCTTTCTGTTCCTTAGTGTTCCCATTGGCTCTGTCCTGGAGCAGTTTCTTCCTCACTTCTCACTTTACCCATTTTCCTCACTGTTATCATGATGGAAGGAAGTATAGTGTACATTTATTGAATGCTTACTATACACTAGGAACTATAAGTGTGTTATATATAGCATCTCACTTAATCCTATCAACAATCCCAAAGCTAAATACCATTGTTATTATGGAAGTTGGTGTGATCTGTCCACTGTTGAGCAATGTCAGGTTTGGATTTTAGTCCAGGACCATCTGACTCCCACAGATTTTGAGCTTACTACTACACCCACCCACCTTTCTCCAACCATGTAAAAGGAAAACCCTACCAGGCCTCAGCACATACTCAGTCGCTTACTGGATACATCCACTGATGATCATGTACACATTTCAAACCCAGGATGCCCCTGAGTAAACTCCTGGTTCTTTCATCAACTATTTATTGAGCACTTATTATGTGCCAGGCACTGCCGTAGGTGCTGAATCTACTGAAGCAACCGAAAGAGACAATCTCTAATTTCATGAAATTTACTGAAGGCACAAACAGTGAAAGAAACAACATCAGTTTGTGAGAAACACTACAAAAAATGAAGCAGGCTAAATGGATAGAGAGATGGAGAGGGCTGTACAGTAGTGGAATAATGGCCCCACAAAAGATACCAACCCTCTAATCCCTAGAAGCTATGACTATGTTGCATTACATGGAACACAGAATTTTACACATGTGGTTAAGGTTAAGGGTCTTGAGGTGGGGAGATTTTCTAGAATAATGTAGATGAACCCAGTATCATCACATGGACCCTCAAAAGTGAAAAGTTAGAGGTATGTGACAATGACAATGGAAGAAGATGCAGGAGAAATGTAGAGCATGAGAGGGAATTGACTGCCATAGCTGGCTTTGAAGATGGAGGAAGGGGCCACAAGCCAAGGAATGTGGTCATGGAAGCTAGGAATGGCTGTCAGTTTACAATCAGTAAGAAAATGGGGACATAAATTTCTGCTGCTTTAAGACACTAAATTCTGATCTTTTTTTCCAGCAGCAACAGAAGACTAATGCAGGCTGTTTTAAGTAAGGTGGCCAGAAAAGGCCACTGAAAACAAAGACCTGGAGAGATAGCTGAGAGAAGAGTTTCCCAGCCAAAAGAAATGAGTCTGGAGTGAGATGAACTTGGAATGTACAAGGAATAGTAAGGAGGTGAATGTATCTGGAGTGAGGGGAGAACTGTCGGAGCTGAGAGAGCAGGAACAGCCTAGGCCAGCACATGTGGAGATGTGCAGGTCATGCAGCTTTGGATTTTATTCTAAGTACGATGAGAGGACTGGTCAGCAGGGGAGAATCACAACCTGACTTAGCTTGTAAGTTTGCCTGTGGGTGCTGTAATAAGAGTGGACTGGATGGGGCAAGTGTAGCAGGAAGGAGTCCAATTAGGAGACTCTGGATTGTTATCCAACATTCCAAATAAGAGAAGAAGACAGCTTGGACTAGGGTGAAAGAGGTGAAGTAATTGGTCACACATAGGATATATTTGAAAGTCAGAGTGCATTCTATTTTCTGATGACTTGGAAGTAGGGTGGGAAAGAGAGAAGCCAGGATGGGCAACTAAATGACTAAATGCATGGTGGTGCCAGACAATGACATGGAAAAAAGTGTGGTAGAAGAAGGTTGGGAGGGATCAAGAGTCAGGTTTTTTTAGACATAAGTTTTAGATGCCAAATAGCCATCCAAGTCAAGATGTCAGGTTTTTAGGTATGTGAGTCTGAATTTAGGGACAGTTTGGATTGGAGGCATGTGGTAGGCAGATTTTAGTTACTCCCCAAAGACGTCCACATCCTAATTCCCAGAATCTGTATGTCATGTTACATGGCAAGGGGGGTTAAGGGGTAACATAATGGAACTGAAGTTGCAAAACAGCTGTCCTTAAAATAAAGAGATATCCTGGATTATCTAGTTGGACCCGATGTAATCTAAAGGATACTTAAATGAAAAAGAGAGAGGCAGAGGACTCAGAACCAGTGATACGGCACACTTAACTAGCCAATTCTGGCTTTGAAAAGGATGAAGCTGGTTTTTGAAGTTGGTGGAAGTGGTCATGAGCCAAGGAATTGGGACATCCTTCTAAACACTGGAAAAGACAAGGAAACGGATTCCTTCTGAGAGCCTCCAGAAAGGAACACAGCCCTGCCAACACCTTGAGCTTAGTTCAGCGATAACCATTTCAGACTTCTGAGCTAAAAAGCTGTAAAATAATAAAAGGTGTGTTGTTTTAAGCCACAAAGTTTGTGGTAATTTGTTACATGTGCAATAGGAAATTAACATAAGGCATAATTTCTCTGAAACGTCAGTGTATCCTCTCTTGGTAAATGACATAAACTTCACCTGAAGCTTCACATGAAAGCAGAAATACGTGCCACCCTTAATTCTTTCCTCTCCTTCATGCTCCTAATCCAGTCACAACGAAGTTCTCTAGATTCTACTTACTAAATATTTATTCAAAGTTACCCTCTGTCTCCTTTCTCTACACAGGTCATGATCATCATCATCATTCCCCTTTGGAAAAGAAGACAATAGAAACCCACCATCTATTCCCCATTTAGCAACCAGAATAAGTCTTCTAAAATGAGTATTTCAAATTATTCCTCTCACCTTGAAACTTTTCAATGGCTTGCTGTTTCACTCTATAAATTCTCAACTGCTTGACATGGGTTAGAAGATCCTTCAAGGTTGCCTCTGCCTTCAGCCTTATTTCCTCACACTTGTCCTCACATTGAACTTCTTCCAGATCCTGGAAAGCATTAGGAGGCCTCTTCACTTCAGGTGTTGGCACTGGCCTTCCTCATCCTCCTAGAAAAGACTCTATCATTCGTTACTCCCTTCCCTATCTACCTTCAGGTTCCACACTGCTCCCTTCAGGTCGTTCTCAATCTCCTAAATTGTTAGCACCCTGGTATCAGGAACTTTTCTTTCAAGACGCTCATCACAATAGTGTTCTGTTTGTCTCCATGACAAACACGCTGCAGGGCTTTTGCCTGATTTGTTCAGTACTCTATCTTCATTCCTAGCCCCCAGCACATAGTAGGTGCTCAGCCAATATTTGTCAAATGGTAATTACTCACTGAAGACCCGCGAATTACTATGTTTAATTCTAACACGGTTCCTATGACATATTTAGTAACCATTTCCCGGAAAGTCCGTATAATGGAGCATTCAGATACTTCTAAACAATGCAACATTTGTGCCTATCACCAATTTTACATTCTTGACTTCTTCCCACCTTGAAGATGAACAGTAAGAGGTGAGAGACATTTTATTTTAATTTTTCTTGCATTTATCATGTCACTCAACAATCATTCAATAAGTATTTATTGATACTTGTGCCAATCACTAGGTGTTGGGAATACAGCAAGTGAATAAAATCGTCTGTTTTCATGGAGTTTGCAGTGTGTGTGTAGATAGGGTGAGAAAAAGTCTGAAAGTAAGCCAGCCGAAAGCTATATAAAATATCAGACAGTAGGCCAAGCGCGGTGGCTCACGCCTGTAATCCCAGCACTTTGGGAGGCCGAGGCGGGTGGATCACGAGGTCAGGAGATAGAGACCATCCTGGCTAACACGGTGAAACCCCGTCTTTACTGAAAATACAAAAAAATTAGCCAAGCGTGGTGGCGGGAGCCTGTAGTCCCAGCTACTCGAGAGGCTGAGGCAGGAGAATGGCGGGAACCCGGGAGGCGGAGCTTGCAGTGAGCCGGGATCTCGCCACTGCACTCCAGCCTGGGCGACAGAGCGAGACTCCGTCTCAAAAAAAAGTACCAGAGTCAGAAAGAAGTGTGCGTTGATCATTTTTTTGCTTAGAGAGATTGGGAAAACTCAAGAGAGTAAAACATCTGAGCAGGGACCAAGAGCAATCGGGGAGTCCGTATCATGTCACAGAGAAGCGTACAAGCTTAGGAATCTTGCTTTCTAAATTCGAACCGCAGGTTGCCAGTTACACCTGTATGCGACTGAACAAGTACTTTAACCTGTCTCTTAGCTGTAATACTACAAACCTCAGGCTTGTTAAGAGAAAATACTCCGCAAGGAATTAAACACACAAGGTTCTAACGCTGGGCCAAGACTGGGAAACGAACTCTGGAAACTCACCCTCTGCTCTCCAAGAGCGTTTCCCCTCTGGCTGGATCGCAATTGGTGATTGGCTACTTAACCCGTCCGTCCTTTCCCGCCCAGCGTCCAATCCAATCCCGCCCGGCTCCGCTCGGAGACAGTTCGCCGAGTGGGCGGTGTCCATGACGTTTTATGACGTGTTGCGTCACGGTGGGCGGAAGTCGCGGCCGCTGTTTTGAAATCGGGCCGCGGGGGGTTTCTCAAGCTGGTTCCAACGCTGAGGCCCCACAGCCTCCCAATTCCGGGCGGACCCCTGACGGGCCTGAAGCTGCAGCCGCGCCATGTCCACCCCTCCGTTGGCCGCGTCGGGGATGGCGCCCGGGCCCTTCGCCGGGCCCCAGGCCCAGCAGGCCGCCCGGGAGGTCAACACGGCGTCGCTGTGCCGCATCGGGCAGGAGACGGTGCAGGACATCGTGTACCGCACCATGGAGATCTTCCAGCTCCTGAGGAACATGCAGGTAGGAAGGCGGGCGCGCAGGGCCAGCGAGATGCAGCTGGGAGGAAAAGGGGCGCTGGTTTCCTCGTTACCTCGGGCCCGTGGATGTCAACTGGGCTGCCCTGGGCAAACCTTAGGTGTAGGGTCACCCCCATTCATACTCAGGAGTGTCCCCAAAAGTCGGAGCTGTAGAGGTGATGTTTTTCCAGACCAGATTTCTGCATAATTGAAGCCAATTTTTTTTAGATTCGATCGAGCTGTTTAGTTACCATGTAAACTCTTGCACCTTTCAAGGTAAAGATGGGGTCGCACTCCACTTCCCTCTTTAGGTTGCTTTAAATGTTTTTTCCAGCATTTCTTCTGGGGAGGTCCAAGGAGTTGAAGAATTTACATTATGTTTTTAAAAAACAGTCCTTTTTTTTTTTTTTGGCATAGTTAATATACAGTAAACTACACTCACCTAAAGTTTTGACATATATGTGTACTGTACTGTGTATACTTGTGAAATTATCATCACAATCAAAATAGTGAACATACACATCACCCCAGAAAGTTTCTTCGTACCCCTCTGACATCTTCGCCTCCCACCTTCCATCGCTAAGCAACCATTGATCTGCTTTCTGTAATCATAAATTAATTTGCATTTGCTAGAGTTTTATATCAATGGAGTCTACAGTATGTGAGCTTTTTTGGTCTGAGATCCTTCACTAAGCATGCATCAATACTTTCCTTTTTATTGCTGAGTAATGTTCCATTGTATCAATATATCACCATTTGCTTACCTTTTCTTCTGTTGATGGACATTTGGGTTGTTTCCACTTTCTGGTTGTTATAAATAATGCTATGAACTTTTGCTGACAAATTTTTGTGTGAACATATGTGTCATTTCTCTTGGACAGATTCAGGAGTGGAATTGCTGGATCATGCGATACATGTCTGTTCAATACTTTAAGAAACTTTTCCAAAGTGGCCTGAGCCATTTTACCTCCCGATTATTGCTAGTGGGAATGTAAACATTGCTGTTTAACGGTTCTCGTTTCTCCTCATCCTCATCAACACCTGTTGTGTCTGGATGCTTTCCAAATACTTCTCCCAGTCTATCCTGCCTTTTTGCTGTCTTAATATTATCTTTTGAAGAACAGACATTTTTAATTTTGATGAAATCCAGCTTACTGATACATTCTTTTATAGATTTTGCTTTTGGTGTCATACCTAAGAAATCTTTGCCTAACCCAGAGTGACAAAGGGTTTCTGTTTTCTTCTAGAAGTTTTGTAGTTTCAGGTTTTATATTTAGGTCTACAACCTATATTTAGTTTTGTGAGTTTTTAAATATATATACATAGTGGCAGATACGGATCCAAGTTCATTGTTTTGCATTTGGATATCCAATTGTTCCAGCACTATTTTGCTGACCCATTTTTAATGCTTGTTTATGTTACCCACTACATGTAGTAGATATTATTCTTGTTTTAAGATGAAGATTCTGTACTTCAGAGAAGTAAAGTGGCTTGCCCAAACCTAGTCAGTGGTAGGGTAGATTTGAAACCAAGTTTTCAAAATCTTACAGCTCTTATTTCTGTGGTTGTCCAAAAATGTGTTTTATTGCTTTTTTTTTTTTTAACTGGTCAAGATTTTTTTTTTCCTCCTGATTATAAGAGTAATTCAGTTTTGTGGAAATTTTTAAGACTATGTGAAATATAGTACAAAGGAAATCCAGGAGAAATTATGACATTCTTTGGCAATAATTAAAAAAAAATGAATAGATTCATATCTAGAATGAATAAGGTGCAGATTAAATAATGTCTCAGAATTTAGCATATTTTAAAAAATTTTTGTCCTGTTATATGCAAAGCACTGAATAATACCTAACACTTATGAAGTACTTTCCTTGGTCAGGTACACTGTTATAGGAGCAGTTTTAAGGAGTATTTTTATCCCTATTTTACAGTGAAGGAAACTGAGGCTTAACAAGAGGAAAAAATAAATTACCCAACATCACACATGACTAATAGCTCTTCCTAGTAACCTCTTTTTAATACTAACTTGCTGTCAATGTGCATTATTAAAAGATATAATACAGGTTCATGTTCTACACAGAAAGAACTAAGCTTTTTCAAAAAAAGTATTTTATCAATAACTAGATTACATGTGGACCTGCATTCAAAGCCAACTTTTTTTTTTTTTTTTCAGTTTTTTTGTCTGTAAGTTTATTCAATGCAAAATAATCCTCTCCAATTTTACTGAGGTGGCTGGCCACGTCCACGACCAAATCCGCCTCTAAACTGGAATTCGGTTACTGACCCAGCCCCAGTCTCGGCTTTCTTGCCGGCACGAGGCGACACGGGCACTCCGTCTGTAGGTATGTCTGTCGGCGTCCCCTCTTGTGAGTTTGCAGGTTGCTCACCCTCCAGACCTTTAGGCCGAGGCCTGCCAGTCGCTGGACGACTGCCGCACAGGATGGCAGGAGCAATCTGCAGGGCAGATGAAGGTAATCACGGAGATACTGGATTCCCTCATTGGTAAGGTACCAGTAGAAATGTCTCCAGGCAAACTGTTCCTTCACGTAGCCTCAGGACTTGAGAGACTGCAGGGCCTTCATGACATGAAGGTTGGACACATTCTTGTTTGCCAGCTCCGGGTGCTTAGGCATGTGGAATCCTTCTTGGCCACCTTGACTCCCTCCTTAAAAAGGAGTTCATAGGCTGGGCGCAGCGGCTCACTCATGTAAGCCTAGCACTTTGAGAGGCGAAAGTGGGCGGATCACGAAGTCGGGAATTCGAGACCAGCTTAGCCAACAAGGTGAAACCCCATCTCTACTAAAAATACAAAAATTAGCTGGGCGTGGAGGCACGCGCTTATAATCCCAGCTACTCAGGAGGCTGGGGCAGGAGAATCGCTTGAACCCTGGAGGCGGAGGTTGCAGTGAGCCAAGATCAGGCCATTGCACTCCAGCCTGGGCGACAGAGTGAGACTCCGTCTCAATACGTTTCTTCTTAAGCTTCAACATTTCGGCGGCTGTAGGGTCTGGGGCCCAAAGCCAGCTTTTGAGGGACTATGATAATTATATGTGTGCTTTTCATTTTGTGAAGTCTGTGGTCACTCATCTAAGACCCTTTGGGGCCTATCATAATTGGCTGAAAAGATAACAATGGGCTCCTTCATTTCCAAAAAACTAGAAGAGGTGATAGAAACAGGATATTCTTAACTACATATAACCTAGTGATTTGTTAATACATTTTTAGCATTCACATTTTTAAATAATCCTCTGTATTATTGATCTATGAGAGTAAATTGCTGTGAATACAGACTGCTAAGAATTTTTCTAAGCGTTTGTTTTAAAGAAGTGGTTCCTGGTACACACTAGATGTCTGTTAGCCACTTGAGAGTCTGATGAAAACTGTAAACTCTCTTCAGAGAAAAATACACATACACATGCATTTTGAAAATTTCAGGGGTTAAAGGAAGATTTAGGGATACTCCCCAAGTATCCTTAAATCTCAGATTAAGAGTCCTTGTGGAAGATACCATTGCTTTTGTTTTGTTTGTTATTCTTTGAATCTTTCATTTTTTAAATACATAGTACATTCAGAACTCAGGAATAGAAAAGGACAGTGCAATGAACATTTTCCCTCCCATTCCTCTCTCTTATACTATGTACCTAACTCCTCTCCACAGGCAGTGACTGTGAGTGATTCTTCCTATTTTTGTGTATCTTTCCAGATATTCTCTGCATGTTAAGCAAATGTTTATGTATATTGTTTCATTTTTCCCTTTTTTGCACAGATAATAGCATATTATACATAACCATTTTGTATCTTGCTTTTTTCAGTTGATATATTCTGGAATTTATTCATATCCGTACAGCAAATACTCCCTTTTCCTTTTTATAGTGTATAGTTCACACTGTGTGGAAATACAATAATTTGTTAAACCAGTTCTCTAGTGAGGGCATTGGCTGTTTTTCATCTTTCCCTGTTAGGCTGCAGCAAATAACCTCCTACACAAATTTGCACTTATACCTGTAGGATACGTTTTTAGAAATAGCTATGTGCTTTTGTAATTAGACACATTTCGATGAATTGTCCTCCACAGAGATTGTACTAATTTATGCTATGGCCTAAGACCAGCACAGTGAGTTGTATCTTTTTTGGATCTTTGATCACTCGATAGGTGAAAATTCTACTTTACATTTCTCCTAGTTTGACTGAGTTTGAACATCCCTTAAAATATTTGAATCATTTATATTTTTTTCCTGCTAAATGCTTGTTCACTTACTGTTTACCCATTTGTTTGTCTTTTTTACCTATCATAATTGTAGGATTTAGCTATTTACATACTAGAGAAACCTGCTCTGTGTGATACAACTTGCAGTTATTTTTTCCCCCAGTCTTTTACCTTTTGGCTCTGCTACTGGTAGTTTTGCCATGCTTTTTTTTTTTTTTTTTTTTTTTTTTAAGAAGTTGAATGTATTAGTCTTTTAGGACTTCTAGGCTTTATGCCTAGTTAGAAAGGTCTTCCCCACTCAAATTAGAATTCTATAATTTTTTAAATTTCAGTCTTTACATTTAAAACTCTGATCCTTATGGAATTTATCCTATAAAATGTGAGGTCTGGGCCTAGCCCTAACTTTTTCAAAGGGTTCACTGAATAATTCACTTGCTTCTTCCAGTGATTTCAGGTAGCTTTTATATAAGTGAATTTGTTTCTGGATGTTCTATTCCACGTAGCTGCCTATCTTTTATGTATTAATGCAAAACATTCTTATAATTTGTCAGGATGTATAATGTGTTTACACTTACTTTTTCAGAATTTCCCTGGCTATTCTTGCTTATTTTTCCACATGTATTTTAGAATCAGTTTATTCTAAGAAAAAACCTGTTAGCATTTTTATTAGGATCATTCAGCCTAGAAAGATTTGACATCGCTATGATGTTGACTTTTAGTTCTTTACTAACCAAGAACATGGAGTATTCTTATTCTGTTTTCCTATAAGGTATCTTAAGTTTTCATTTTTATCTTGAGATTTTAAAAGTTTTCTTCCAGATATTTTATCTTTTCTGTTGCCATTGTAAATGGGGTCTTCTTTTCCCATGTTTTTGTTTGTGTTATAGATGAAAGCAGAGCTATTGCTTTCTCTTTGGACCTACTTCCTTATGGAATTCTTTTATTTTTAGTAGCACTTTATCATATTATTTGTAGATAGATTATGATGCTTTCTTTTTAATATTTCAACATTTTTTTTCTCTTTCTTCTCTAGTTGCATCGGCTAGTGCTTCCAGAACAGTGTTCACTTATAGAATTAGCGTCTTAGTAGACATCCTTTTCTGTTTCTGACCTTAGGTGGAATGCTTCTAATGATTCCACGTTAATCATGGTGCTGACTTTTTAACTGAAATAAATGAATGTTATCACACATTGCGGATTTTTTTATTGAGTTTTATATTGATTTTTAAAATGGATGTTGAATTTAGTTGAATGCCTTCTTAGTGTCTGTGTATATGGATCATGTATTTATGGGTTTTCATCCACACTCATGAGTGAGATGGTTATTGATGAGCTTTTCAGCTGAACAGCTACACCACGGTATATACCAAGGGATCTTAGATATTTTTACTGCGTATAGTCTGTGCTATGGGAACCTTGTCTCTCTTGTGTTTACTGCTGTATCCCAGCTTCTAGAACAGTGCTGACACATGAAAGGTGCGTGGTATTTTTTTTAATGATTTAGTAAATTAAGTTGGTAAGTTTGGATATTAGATTTAACATCTAATATCTTCCTAAGTCAGCAAATTTGGGAAGCGTGATTCTTTGCATTTCAAAAGGATTTTTGTTTTCTTTATGACAGTATTTATTAAGAGTTCTTTTATATAATACATCTGAATAAATTTTAAGTATAGATTTATGGGTAAAATAACTCACTAAAATAATTCACACTGTACTTTTTTTTTAATTTATTTATTATTATTATACTTTAAGTTGTAGGGTACATGTGCATAACGTGCAGGTTTGTTACATATGTATACTTGTGCCATGTTGGTGTGCTGCACCCATCAACTCGTCATTTACATCAGGTATAACTCCCAATGCAATCCCTCCCCCCTCCCCCCTCTCCATGATAGGCCCCGGTATGTGATGTTCCCCTTCCTGAGTCCAAGTGATCTCATTGTTCAGTTCCCACCTATGAGTGAGAACATGCGGTGTTTGGTTTTCTGTTCTTGTGATAGTTTGCTAAGAATGATGGTTTCCAGCTGCATCCATGTCCCTACAAAGGACACAACCTCATCCTTTTTTATGGCTGCCTAGTATTCCATGGTGTATATGTGCCACATTTTCTTAATCCAATCTGTCACTGATGGACATTTGGGTTGATTCCAAGTCTTTGCTATTGTGAATAGTGCTGCAATAAACATGCGTGTGCATGTGTCTTTATAGCAGCATAATTTATAATCCTTTGGGTATATACCCAGTAATAGGATGGCTGGGTCAAATGGTATTTCTAGTTCTAGATCCTTGAGGAATCGCCATACTGTTTTCCATAATGGTTGAACTAGTTTACAATCCCACCAACAGTGTAAAAGTGTTCCTATTTCTCCACATCCTCTCCAGCACCTGTTGTTTCCTGACTTTTGAATGATTGCCATTCTAACTGGTGTGAGATGGTATCTCATTGTGGTTTTGATTTGCATTTCTCTGATGGCCAGTGATGATGAGCATTTTTTCATGTGTCTGTTGGCTGTATGAATGTCTTCTTTTGAGAAATGTCTGTTCATATCCTTTGCCCACTTTTTGATGGGGTTGTTTGTTTTTTTCTTGTAAATTTGTTTGAGTTCTTTGTAGGTTCTGGATATTAGCCCTTTGTCAGATGAGTAGATTGCAAAAATTTTCTCCCATTCTGTAGGTTGCCTGTTCACTCTGATGGTAGTTTCTTTTGCTGTGCAGAAGCTCTTTAGTTTAATGAGATCCCATTTGTCAATTTTGGCTTTTGCTGCCGTTGCTTTTGGTGTTTTAGACATGAAGTCTTTGCCCATGCCTATGTCCTGAATGGTACTACCTAGGTTTTCCTCTAGGGTTTTTATGGTATTAGGTCTAACATTTAAGTCTCTAATCCATCTTGAATTAATTTTCGTATAAGGAGTAAGGAAAGGATCCAGTTTCAGCTTTCTACTTATGGCTAGCCAATTTTTCCCAGCACCATTGATTAAATAGGGAATCCTTTCCCCATTTCTTGTTTCTCTCAGGTTTGTCAAAGATCAGATGGCTGTAGATGTGTGGTATTATTTCTGAGGACTCTGTTCTGTTCCATTGGTCTATATCTCTGTTTTGGTACCAGTACCATGCTGTTTTGGTTACTGTAGCCTTGTAGTATAGTTTGAAGTCAGGTAGCGTGATGCCTCCAGCTTTGTTCTTTTGACTTAGGATTCACACTGTACTTTAAAGCCTTCTGTGTGTGTGTACTATGCTAAATATGGTAATGTAAACTTAAGTTCCAGTCTTTACTAAGTAGAAAATATGGGCAAAGTATTAAACCTCATAATGCCATAATAAAGATACAGAGTGCTGTTCTAGGCAAGACATAATCATCACGCTCCTTTTTGTCACCTAAACAAGAAAGCAGGGATCCACTTAAACTTTTCTCTGAATTTCTAGTTAGTGTCTGTGGAATTTCATAAACTGAGAGTTCATGAAGAGAAAGCTTACATTGTACTGAGAAATGAACTCTTAATGCCTTTCTCCTTTAAAATGTTTTGACTAGTTCAGCCTTTGATATTTTATCACATTTCTTTGAGACATTGTAGAGTGTTTTAATGCTTGAGAATTTCTGAAAATCCTAATAATATCACACCTCAAATAATTTGAGGAGATCCATCTTCTTAACTCATAAACCATAACATTATAGGAAATTTAGAAGTATGAGAAAAGAAGAAAATAAATTATTCAAGCCTATTTATCTTACACATCTTTTATCAACTACATATAGGGCTTTCCAGTCTTTTTTCATGTTTCTGGTTGTAATCATTATATGTCCTGTTTTCTTTTCACTCCAAACATTGTATCATGGTTTTCCTTTTTTTTTGGCATTCCTACCTCATGTGTTTAAAAAAGAAAAAAAAAAAAAAAAACTCAAACTGAGGCTTAGAAAGACTGGACTGATTACCTAGCTATTAGATAGTAGATAGTTCCTTTGTTTTTAAATCACCTGATTCAAATCCTCAAATAGGTATACATGTGAATTCCTACAATTAAAATGCCTGAATACTAGAAAATGTGGTACTCTATAAATATTATTGATTCAAGTATTAGGGTGATGCCACAGATCAAATTGTGGGAATAAAATATTCTACGGCTATACAGAGAAAGATTTTGTTCATGAGTTTCAGCAATGCACAAGTACATATTTAGTTATAAATTCTAAATAAATAGTCGATTTTTGTTTACCTGTCTTTTTTTTTATTATTTCAATATATACTTTTCTTCTCTTGATAAAATTCCTGAATTAAAAATATATCAATATCTAAGACAGAGTTATGATCATAGCAGTTACTTTTAATAATTTATTAATGGTGTTCAAGTATAGGTGGGACCCATATCTCCTGCTATTGATTTTTTTAAGTAAAATTTTAAATGACAGGTTTATATTTTAATGTGTGCTTTAAGCATCTTAATTATCTTATCAGAGTTAAGGTATTTTGAGAATATTTTTGCAATACCTGCCATATGTTCTTTATTTTCTTCCACTAGAATATCATAAGATTCACTTTTTGGTGTATGTTTTTAACTGTACTTTGTTTTTAACTTCTTGGTTGAGGTCAGCAGCATGCTGCATTTATATAATAGTAACATTAAAATTGTACATTCTTTTTAAAGTTACACTTCAAAAATTAAAGGGGAAAAACTATTTCAAGTCAGGGTTTATCACAAAGTTTTTCTAGGTCTGTTTTATAGCAGTGAAAGAGTATGCCAAGTTGTTAATAAATGGGCGTGCATTACTCTTACATTCTTAAAATTGAACTTGATCAGTTGTGAGAGACAGCTTACGTCTATGCATTGCCTAAAAATTGTTTCTGTTTATTGGCTTTACTTATAGAAAATCTTGATTTTTTTTTTTCATTACTTTATATTTTTATTCTTTGTTTTTCCTGATAAGCTGCCAAATGGTGTCACTTACCACACTGGAACATATCAAGACCGGTTAACAAAGCTACAGGATAATCTTCGCCAACTTTCAGTTCTCTTCAGGAAGCTGAGATTGGTATATGACAAATGCAATGAAAACTGTGGTGGGATGGATCCCATTCCAGTCGAGGTAATTTTTTGTGATAGAGGGAGGATGAATATAAGGTGTGAATTAGTGTCAAGACAGTTGTTACTGTTTTTCCTCTCTCTCTCGTTTTAGCAATATTTCCAGGTTTTGAATTTTATTAGTTTTACTTTTGACCACAGAAGGTGAAAATGTGATATATATGCATAAAATACTACTATATTTTTACATTAATAATTTCTTGTAGACTTTGACAGGCTTATAGTAATTTTTGTTGTTAGGAAGAAATGGTTTTCTGTGGCAATTTTTATTGCTATCAGTGTCTCCTTTTAATTAAGTCAGGGATATTTTTAGTAGGAATTTTAATAGTATCATATACTTTTAAGGTGGTTTTCATGAAGTACTTTACAGATAAAATATTATTTTTATTATTATTAATTTAGATTTTATATTTGGCCCAGTGGAATCACTGTATTTTAAAAAATGTACTCTCTAAATTTCATCTTGCATCCCACCTTTTTGGTTAATTAGGCATACATTTCTGTAAGTGACCCTTTCCTGTTGACAAATTATTTCTCTACCACCAAAGGAAGCTGGTAAAAGATGACCAGAGAAAAATTAAACTGCAAAAATGCCTAAAAAGAAGGGGTCAGAGATGTGGGAGAAAGATCAGAAATGTGGCCTGCATTGTCAGATGCTGCAGAAAAGTCAAGGAAAATCAGGAATGAAAACTGTCCAGTGGATTTTGCTAGATGAAAATTGTTAGGATATTTGAGTAGAGCTTCAGTGAAATGGTAGCAGCACGAAGTCTGATCGCAGTCGGGTGAAGATTAAACAGGAAATAAGAAGCTGGAGCCAGCAAGTGGGTATCAGTCTTTCAAGAAGCTTTGAAAAAAATAAGACAGGAAAGCAGTAGATGGAAGGAGAGATGGAATCGAAGGTTTGCAGGGGGAAGAGGAGCTTCTCCCCAAATAGAAGAGACAGGAACATGTTAGAATAATAAAGGAAGAAAGCTGTAGGGAGAGGTTGGGAGAAGGGTGTATAAATAATGAAGACAGGAGGGCAGTCAGGCCACAGGGATGGAGACTAATCGTCTTCAGGAGGAAGGACAGCTCTGCATTAAGAGAGAGAAAACAAAGAAAAGGAGAATGTAGACATGGGTGAGTTTATATATATCCCAAGAATTTTAAGAAGTTTTATCAGGTGAATCTTAGTTTTGCCAGTCATTTACCTTTGGCCTATTCCTGCATTGGTAATACACAATAGTAGAGGCTAGGTGATTCCTGAAGTCTGTCACACTTACGAGGTAAATTCCATCACTAACCGTGCATACTTAATTACGATTCTGCTAGAAGTTTCATTGCTATATAAATTTGTTTCTCCTACAAAAAAAAAGTTCTCACAACTGAAAAAACTTAAGACGTCTAGAAATTTGCATAGACTCTGAAGTTTTAGTTTGCAAGTTAATGACATTTATATAATACAGATCCGTGAAGTTCTTTTCTTTTTATTACAGATGAAGGAAAGCCTGTTTTATCTATCTCAATAGACTACAAATCTCTTAGGGGCAAGAATCACATCTTGTTTGGCATTAGTTTTATAGTGTTTCATAATTAAATATTTGCTAATTGAATGAGTAGGGTTTTTTTTAATTTTTGTTTTATTTTATTTTATTTTTTGTTACTTCTCCCATCTTCCTGCTGGAAGTATTGTTTAGTTATACATGACAACCAATGTTATAAAGGCTGTTTTGCAAAAGAAACCTGAAAGGGTATTGTGTAGAATGCATTGAAATGGTCAACTATTAAAGCTCTTATTTCAGGCTATCACCTGAATTGAAATTTATTTTTATACAAATAAAACTATAAAAATTGACTTTAATTTGATATATTCTCTATACCAGTGATTAGAAAACTTGAATTATATTTTTGACTTTTAATTTTTGTTAATCATTCCCAGCAACTTATTCCATATGTGGAAGAAGATGGCTCAAAGAATGATGATCGGGCTGGCCCACCTCGTTTTGCTAGTGAAGAGAGGCGAGAAATTGCTGAAGTAAATAAAGTGAGTTTTCAATACTGTTGCTGATTCAAAGGACACTTAAAACTATTAGCAAGACAGTGGTTTTTTTTTTTTTAATCTTTTTCTTTTAGATAAATAGCCAACATTTTTCATAAGGTGAAATATAGAAATATCCTTATTAAAAACAAGCATGAAATAAGATGCTTTATACCACTATGTTTAATATTATTTTAGAAGTTATAGCCAGTACAAAAAAGACAGTGAATAAATGACAGCTGGGAAACAGGAGTTACTATGTATGAGCTTTATTAGAATGATCAAAGAAACTCAACTGATGAACAACTAGTCTATTAAGAGTTCCATAAAAGGGTCTAAGACAAGACTGATACCATGTTCTTCTAATGCTGTAAACCTGTTAGATTATAAGATTCTATTGACTCTTATAACAATTAATATTTAGTAGATAGGAATTATGTCAATCATGTGTGTGAATAAACTTATTAAGATACATAAAGGAAGCTTTGAATGATTAAAAGAACATACAAAGTTCTTGGATGAGCAATACATATTATAAAAACACCAGTCTTGATTACCTCACAGTTTTAATACAGTAACAATCCAAATCCTAATAAGAAAGCATGCAAAAATAATAGGATTGTAGTGCAATACCAATCAATAAACAGATCCAGATAAAACCCAAATGAGATTTTTTTCTTGAAAGTATACAAAAATATCAAAGAAAATGTTGATAAGTATGACTAATAAAGCAGAATTCTTAGCTTCAAAAATTAAACTGTAATATGAAGCATATTATACAAATGGTAATTAGGTGTGTAATACTGGCACAAGAATAGGCAGATTAGTAAAATAATCTAGCCAGAAAAACAGCATTCTCATTGTACATGAGAATTTAATATGACAGAAGAGGGCTTGTGTGAAAAATTAGTCTTTAGAAATAGAAACTTTGGGGGCGAAATTAAGCTAGCTTTTTACATTACACCATATATCAAAATGAATTTCAGAGTTGAAAATAAGACCTGCAAAACAAAATATTGGATAATTTTTTAAGTATTTTAAAACTCGGAAGAAAGGAAAAAGATGGATAGATTTTATAAAATAAAATTTTGCAACTTTTTTAGAAGGTGAAATACATATTTAGAAAACTATTTCCAAAAAATCTGATTGTAATGAATGACAATCATAATAAAAAACTCACAGTAAAAAATTGGTAGAGGGTGAGGAAGAGATTGGGGACTTTTAGTTTAGATCTTGAAAAATAACTGGTATTTGATAGTCTAGATATATGAGACATTCATTTATTAAGACGTGTTATATGTTTCTGTTGATAAAATATGTATTACCTCAATAAATGTGTTCTGCTTATTTTTCTCTAATACGGATTTTTTTATAAAATATAATTAAATATGTATATAAATAAAACACCATTTTAATAATAACTTTGGTTTCAGAGTACCACATGTGTAACTAATGTAAATATAGTTTGTTCTGTACCATAGAGGATTTTATAATATTTTGTAAAAAATAAAGTTGTATAAATTCAGAAAGATACTTTTTCTAAATTTACATTTCTCTTCAATTTTCATGAAGTTTCTCTTTTTTCCCAATTTGATAACTTAGAAATAACGTGTCTTTGACTTTTAAAAGTTCTCGTTTATAATCAAAATATGGTAATTCTTTGGCAGCATGTAACCGAAAAAATTCTTACTAGCTACTGACATAGAGTTTTGTGGATTTTAAGTAAAGGATATAATTGAAACAAGGATATGATGTATACAAGGACTTCTTTCTCCACGTGAGGATTTAGCTCTCTACAGCCTCTCTCTCCTGGACCCACCTACATAATTGTTTCCCTCAAACCTTTCAGTGCAGTTATATCATATTTGGGGTTCAGTAAATAATCTGTGTCATATAATTATGGCTTCGTAAGTATTGTTTATTGCTAAACCACATAGTAAACTAGGGTCACATTTCCTTGGTTGAATAATTTTTTGTTTTTCTGAAGTTAATTCTTACCTCTTTAATTTTCTAAAATTTTAGTGCATCTATGATAGCATCTCAGTACTATTTTCTAATTTTCCAGAGTCAGAATCATTACACAGGTTCGTGGTTCTCATCCCACCCTCCCAAGTTTTCTTTGGTCTTACAGGTCTGGATGAAATGCTGGTTAGGCCTGCTTTTTAGCTCTGGGACTTTCCTTCACCTCTTCTGTTGGTTTCACTATTTCTTCAGCTCATGTCTTCCTCTTTCTTGGTTTTCTTCCTTGTTGGTAATGTGCATACATCAGTGACTTCTTTAGAAGGAATGCAGACACTTAAATTTTGAGTCCTTACGTATTTGTCCAGTTCATAGTTTGGCTGGCTATAAAATTCTATGTTGTAAGTTACGTTTCCTCAGAAATTTGAAGGCATTCCATAATCTAGTGTAGGGTTTGGCAGACTTTTTCTTTAAACGACTAGATAGTCAATCTTTTAACCATTCCTCTAGTTTTCATCCCCAGGGCTCAGCTAGTGCCTCTGAGATGGTCTCTGTCTGTGGTTCTCCATGGTGGATCAGGCCTATTCTCAGTGGTATCCTTCTTGCATGCCCAGGCCTTCTCTGAGTCACTGACCACTCCCTCTTTACTTTTCATCTTAAAATTTACCTTGCATCTGCTGTTGTGTCCTTTGTAATCACTTTTCCTTGCATCAGTTTATAGCTTTTTTTATTCCTCTCCTGCCACACACTCAATAGATACACAAAGTTTCTGAAAGTTTGTGTATGCTTATGGAATGAAAGTGTTTTAAATTTTTTTCCCCATTTTTACTTCTGACATTGAGATCTCTTCCTTTGATTAAATGACTTGGATCTGTTCTAAGTGCTTTTAACTTCAGTATAAAACATATTTTAGTTAACGTGATATCAAACTGATGGGTTGTTACAAAGAGAAAATCAGTTTAGGTATTTTAAATAAACCAGGTTTAAAGCTAAACTCTATTTCTGTGGGAATTGCTTTTTAAAAGACAAGTTAGAGGGAAAGTACCTTCTTGAGTATCATGGGGAAGAACTCATTTGATGACCTCATAACTCTCTTTGTATGAATTCTTCTATCTATATTTTGAGAAAGCACTGAAGGATTAGGTGGTGGGCAGAGGGAAAAGATGGGAGAGGGCTAACATTTGGTTAACTTAAATTTAAATCGCAAATAAAGAAGGAAGAAGAGAATAAAATTAACTGCTAAAAAGCAAACAAGTATTTTGTTGTTGTTGTTGTTGTTTACCAAAAGGGGTTTTTAATTCATTCCTTTAAAAAAATTATAAATGTGAATTAAATGTAGCATATTCTGTTAATGGAATAACCTTATGTACAGTTAACACTAGCTACTGACATAGAGTTTTGTGGATTTTAAGTAAAGGACATAATTGATACAAGGATATGATGTATAAAAGGACTTTCTCCACATGAGAATTTAGCTCTCTACAGCCTCTCTCTTCTGGACCCACCTATGTAATTGTTTCCCTCAAACAATTGTATTTCATTCTTTTCCTTCAACTTATTTAAGCTCTGTGTCTCCATTCTAGAATATAAGATTAAAATATATGATTAAAATATTTAATTTTTAAAATATTGAGCTTATGATCCATATATATATATATATATATTTTTTTTTTTTTTTTTTGAGACAAAATCTGTCTCTGTCACCCAGGCTGGAGTGCAGTGGCACGATCTTGGCTCACTGCAACCTCTGCCTCCTGAGTTCAAGCGATTCTCCTGCCTCAGCCTCCTGAGTAGCTGGGATTACAGGCCTGCATCACCATGCCCAGCTAATTTTTTTGTGTTTTTAGTAGTAATGGGATTTCACCGTGTTGGTCAGGTGCTGTTGAACTCTTGACATCGTGATCCACCCACCTCAGCCTCCCAAAGTGCTGGGATTACAGGCCTGAACCACTGCACCTGGCTGATACATCTTTTTTTTTTTCTTAATGGCATACACACCTGAGGGTGTTTCTCATAGTGAAAACTGGCTATAGATGATAATGTCCTGATCTGATTATTTAATCACATAGATGCTATTAAAAATAAACAGTTCATTGATTTGACAACTATTTATAAATAACTACATTCATAAACTTAATTTTTGTCTCTGTCAATTATGTTAATCCATATTCTTATGTAAACATAGGTTTGCTTTTTTTTAGTTCATGCAGTTAGTAGGTGATAGATTTTTAAAGTTCACAGAATCTTAGCTAGTAACACTAAAACACTGAAAATACTTCTTACCTATTATGGTATGGAGTATAAAAATGCATAGTTTTTAATAATGGCCATTATTAAATATCTTTTTTTATACTAAGAGGAGTTATGTAAACAAAAAAAAGTTTTGAAATGATTGCCAATAATTTTTGTTTACTTGCATTTTTTTTTCCATTCTTGTAGGTTTTGGGAGAAGCTTTTTGATTTGGCTTTTGTTATTTTTTCTTCAAACATGAAAATATTTAAATACTTGTGTGCCTGCTCTCTGCCAGGCATTGTGCTCAGTACCAGAATTTCTTCCATGAACCAGCTGGATGTGTTATCTGCTATATACTCATTTCACATGAGTGGACAAGTTTCTTCTTGGAGAACATAAGACTCCAGTGGAAACAAAGCAGCACCTGTTTCATGTTCCCATTTCATGTTTTAATGAATATTTACAGAAACAAAAGCATTGTGCCATATTTTTAATACATTGGCATTTGGTCGTATTAAATAACTAAGTTGCTTTATAGAGCTGTGTAATCTGTAATAAAATTATATTCTTTGCATTCAATTAAAAATATTCAGAATTTTACTACAATGCATATCTTCTTTTTGTTCTAAATAAGCTACATAAAATAAGTAAATTTATATACCTCTCAGTTGACCCTCACTTAGTCATTTTCAAAACATTATCATATCATTGTGTACTTGAAATTGTGCAGAAGAGCATACTGATGGTGTGTTTACTATTTGGTCCTTATGGTCTGTCTGGTTTCTAACAATGCAAAAACCACCAATAACTATCCTAATGCCATGAAACTCTGAGGCACACGATTGTAGTCAGTATTTGATGTAAATCATCATAAGACAATATGGCTGGTTTTAATAGTCAAATTCGTGGTTTATTTAAATACTTTCATTTTCTCTTAATATATCCTGGAATCCTTAAGCCGAATACCCAAGTAAAGGATGGATACTTGTTTGAGACCACATTTTTTAGGTGCAGGGGTGTCCAATCTTTTGACTTCCCTGGGCCACATTGTAAGAATTGTTTTGGGCCACACATGAACTATACTAACGTTAATGATAGCTGATAAGCCCCCCAAAAAAATATCATAATGTTTTAAGAAAGCTTACGAATTTGTATTGGGCTACACTCACAGACGATCGGGGCCACATGCGGCCTGCAGGCCACAGTTGGACAAGCTTGCTTTGGGGGCATCAGAATGAGTTTCATTTTGCTTAAGGCTATTTTCTTGATGGGAAAATGAAATTGAAAAAGATAGTAGGTAGTATTTACTACAAGATTGACATAATTGAGTCCATGCATTTAGAAAGTAAAGCATTTTTTGTCAAGTGTCACAGCTTTTGTGTGAATATTAAATTACATGGTATGAGTTAGCAGAAACATTTTTTAAGTATTTAATCTACTTACACATTCACCTGTTAATGTACGAAATTGGGCACAGCTGATGGATTTTGAAAATAGCAGCTGTCAACCTCTGTTAAAATCAATCAGTGGCAAGATACATATATTAAATCCTATATCGTGTCATGAAAATTTATTTACAGTTTAGCCACTAATAAGCATAAGTGTCAGCTTTGCTGTTGATCATTTTTATGACATGTTTTGACTCTGGATATTTTATTTGTATGCTAATTTTTTAAATTTAAAACTTTGTGGCATCTTTGAGAAATGCTATCCCAAGAGCCTTATATGTTAATTATTTAAAAATTTTCTATTCCCTAGTGTTGAATATTATCTTGAAAATACCCTACATATTCTAGTTCTTACTTTTTAAAAAAAACAATTATGAGGCTTAAATTGAAAAGAGTACCAGAATGTATATTTCCAAATGAGGATTCTTGAAAGTAGTCTTATTGGTAGGTTATACATTTATTTCAATGGTGAAACCATTGTGATAGCCAGCTGAAGGCCTGAGTTGATATTGATTATAAAGTCTCTTTTTAACCACCCGGATGACCAATTGTCATCTTACGTATGGGTATGCAGAAAGTACAACTGGCAGAGACCTTAGATTTTATAATCCAATTACATAAATGAGAAAACCGAGGAGAATGAATTTGTCTAAGATCAAATACCAAGTTAGAGGCAAAGTTGGAACTGGGACTGAGATTGCCAGCCTCCCAATATAGCACTTTTATATTCCTCTGTTTTGCTGCTACTCTTGATTGCTGGCAGAAGTGTTGGTTTCTTGGTCTCTGTGATGAAAAAGACTTTACAGGCTTGGTTATTCTTCATCTTTCCCAGCAATTTGAATCAATTTTGTTAGATATATACAACCACTTAAATAGCAGACTGTCACATACTCATGATAACAGAATATAGAAGATAGGTCATCTGAAAACTTGTACAAGGGAGATTCACTAAAAATACCAGCAGTTTCTGTTTCCTGAAGACTGTGTTAGAGTGAGCTTTAGAGTCAAGCCCTGTGTACTGTATAGTCATGTTTTTCTCTGACTGCATCGTGCTAGTTCTCTTTTCAAATGTGAATTAAATTTAGTTATGAAAGATTATTAAAGTCTCTGTAAATTGATTTTCTATTTTCCAGTAAGAGTTTCTTGGGCTTTCCTGTTAGCCACCTCTTTCTTGTTACTTCCCTAACTCAGAATAGAAGCAATACAAGCAACTTCATTTTAATTTGCTTTTTAAAGAAATCAAAATTAAGATTTTTAGGCCTCTTTTTAATAAGCATACACTAATTTATCTGGAGGTTGTTTAATATAGTGTCTTAAAATTAAATATATTATCTCCAAATGTAATGTTTCCAAGGGGTTATTGAATAATAATGATTATTATTATAACCAGTAAACACTCTGACCAGAAGTTCTCTATTTCTATCTTGTTTTATCTAAGCAGACATTTACCACATAGGATTTGAAGAAAGAATGTTTAAAAAGAAGTTTACAAATCTTAGTCAAGTAGAATTCAAGTATAGAGATACAGAGACACATGCCGTGCACATTTCAGGCATTCAGCAAATCTTAGTAGAAAAGATTGCTTTGGGTGCTCTGCCATTTGTCTTCAGTTTTTAGAATTAGAAGGAGATTGCAATTCATGCTACAGGCAAACAGTGATTTCTGCCACACTTTTGAAACACCGATTGCATGAGGCATTGTATTTTTATTATATTTTATTTTCTATATCAACAGTTTACATTTTGTGCCTACCAGTAACATTTGTTGAATGTTTACTTATGTGTCAGGCACAATTCTAATACTTGACATGAATCAGATCATTTAATCCTCATAACAACTCTTAGGAGGTAGGTTCAATTATTATTTCCATTTTTCTGATGTGGAAACTAAAGTACAGGGAGGTTAAAAAAGTAGGTCAGTGTTATAAGTTTCATAGTGAAGGATCTGGCCGGGTGTGGTGGCTCAAGACTGTAATCCCAGCACTTTGGGAGGCCAAGACGGGCAGATCACTTGAAGTCAGAAGACCAGCCTGGCCAACATGGCAAAACTTTGTCTCTACTAAAAATACAAAAAAACTAGCTGGGCGTGGTGGTGGGCGCCTGTAATTCCATCTACTCAGGAGGCTGAGGCAGGAGAATTGCTGGAATCCAGGAGGCTGAGGTTGCAGTGAGCCAAGATTGTGCCACTGCACTGCAGCCTGGGGGAAAAAAAAATCACAGTGAAGGATCTGAACGACGTCCAGAGATCTGGCTGTAGAGTATGGGCTCTTGACCGTTAGGTTATACTGCCCCTTAGAAAACCTGTATGCTTATGTTTTAAAACAAATAAATGTTTAGCTGATTTATTTATTTATATATGGTGGAGGTGGAAGAGTAAGCAGGGCCTGGGGCGGGCCTGGAGCCATAGACCTCTGCAGGCTGAATTTTTAGAATTCAGGATCCCTGTCAGCGAATATTTAACGCCAGAAGAGGGTTGAGACCATCTGCCTTATAGGGTTATTTAGCTCAATTTCTGTCTGGATCATTACAGTCCTAACTTACGACATTTTAATCTTCTAACTTCATGGTCTATATTTCCTGAAACATTTTTGATAAATTCTTTTGTTTCTACAGAAACTCAAACAGAAGAATCAACAGCTGAAGCAAATTATGGATCAATTACGAAATCTCATCTGGGATATAAATGCCATGTTGGCAATGAGGAACTAAGCTGATATTTAAATTTCCTGCTTTACACATGTTATACCGTTGTTTTTTTCCCTCAAGTATTTTTTCCCCTGTGAAGAAGGTTATTTATCTGCTTTTATTTTAGTCACTAAAACTAAAGTTTGTATTTTTACATTGTGATTTTTACTTAAAATATTCATTAACTTTTTTTTAATGCTATTGATCTTATGAAAGATTATTGTAATAAATTTTGATGGGGTTTGTATTTTGGTTAATCTTCATGAATTGAATAATTGTTTTTTTAAAGCAAAATAAAGTTTTTTAAATAAGTTTTTAAATTTGATTAATGGATTTACTCATTCCAATAAACCTTTTAGAAGAAAACTAAATATTTAAATATTTCTGCAGATAAAAGTATCAAATACAGTCAGTCTGTATACAAATTAAAATTAAAGATATGTTACCATTTCAGCTCAAGTTTTTAAATTCAATTTTATTGCCAAGCCAATTAAAATGTATATTTCTATGAATAGATGAAAATTTATCTTTAACATATTCTTCAAGTGTTTGGTCTTAAATGGTCTGTCTCTAAAAGGAGAGAAAGTAATGATCTAAGGACAACACAAATTGAAATCACAACTGTGTGCTTATCTGCTCTGCTTTAAGCTAAGAAGCAATCACCTAATTTTTTAGGTATACCCTAAAATAATCATAAGTGTGTTTTGGAAATAGTACATTTGTAGGGATTTTAAATGAGATACTTCTATATGACAGGTGTTTTTTGTTTTGTTTTGTTTTTGTTTTTGTTTTTTTTGGTTTTTTGGCCTGTAGTCAATCCTGTTTAGGTCTCCCTGTGGGAGCTGATTTCTCATATTACAAATAATATATTCTCAAATAAAGAGTTGAAGTCTTTTCAGAAAGGACTTTTCAGCTTGATTCAGAAGGCTTTTCCTATCTGGCCTCAGTTCTAACTCTATGAAAAATATTGTTTGGGCTTTTCTTATAAAAGTTTCTCTGGAAGCTAACACAGGAAACCGTAATAGGCATCCTCTGGGGAGGGGAAGTGGGTGGTTGAGGATCAGAATTAAGAAGGCGCTGACTTTTCATTGTATATAATTTTGTACCTTTTGAATTTTACAGCATGTGCAAATATTGGCTATTCAGAAAATTGGAAAATATTTTTCATTTTAAGTTATGCAGATTCCCACCTAGACAGTGCAAGAAGACAAGACAAACCATGCAAGCATCTTTAGACCCTCCAACTTTACATTTGTCAGAGCAGGTCTGAGCAAGCCCAGTGTTAGATGGGGCGCTGACTCTGCCTACAGTGGGAAGCTCTTCAGAGTTAAAGGGCAGAAGGAAAAGGTGTATGAAGCTGTGACAAGGAGAAGAAAAAGGACTAATAGTCTAACCTACTGTGGTACTTCGTAATATCTAAGGATATTCTAGTTTATTTGGACATGCAGGGTTTTTATAGGTTTTCACTGTATATTCTTTGCACTATTATGAATTTAGTGCACTATTGCTGGCTACTCTTGTCAATTTAGTATTTTGGTATTGATGACTTCTAAGACAGTTCTAAAATGTTCTAACCTAATGTTTTTGTTTTAACTATTACACTCAACTACTTCGATTATTCAGGGTGCCACAAACAACTCTTGGAGGGAATGTGGAAATTGCGTTCTTTTGCCTTGGTTCTATAAGGAATATTTCTACTGTAGAACAGTAATCAATGCAATACACACTGCTACAAAGCTATAGCAAGTTCTGAAAGGGTATATTCGCAAGTCAGAACTGACATGGGTTTACCCAGTTATTCACAAATCTACTTGGGACCAATTTGAATGTGGCAGGGGTTATTAAATACATGAACCCTACAAATTCTCAAAGTTTCAACTTTTTCTTGAGGGGGAGCATACTAATAGATTGAGGAGCAAAGAAAGGTGAATTCAATTGTAATATGTTCCCTTGGGCAAGTAAATCTCTGTTTTCTCATCTGTAAAATGATGGGTGAGACTAGATAATCTCATATTCTATGTTAGAATTTTGGTTGCAAATATTAGAACCCAATTCTAAATGGCTTAAGTCCCTGCGGTGAGAAAAGATGCTAGAGAAGAGCTCACAAAATAAAAGAAAATGGCAGGAAAGAAGGCTTCAGGAATTGGAATCAAGTTTCAGTGCCCTCAGGATTCTGTGTCCACCTCTAATTTTAGTCTGTCTCTGTTTGATCCATTCTCTCTCACTGTAGGTCAGCTTTCTCCAAGTGATGGGGAAAATGGCCTTCCACTGTCCTTTCACCTTGCTGTATCCTGAGCCCAGAGCTAGGTTGCTTCTCCAACTCTAAATTGAGAAATCCTAGAATGAACTCTAAAAAGTTTACATAATATAACCAACCCATGGACCAATGACAGTATAAATGAGTACTATGATTAGACTAATCCAGGTTATAAGCCCATTCCTGTGGCCAGGAATTGGCTATGGGAGTTATGGAAGAGTGTACTGTGCAAGGAACAAATATTAGAAAAAGGGGGGCCAACCACGAAAATTTGCAAAATAAAATCCACAAACAATGGCAACCACAGTCCACTGTTGTTCTTTCTTGGTTATAATACTATCTCAGACATAATACTAGTTATCCAATCTTTCAGAAGCCCAACAAAAGTTTACAGAAAATCAAATGCATCATTGACTATCATGGGAATTACTAGTCTTAATATTTTTTTCTGAATTTGTGAACTTCTGTACTAACATTTTTATTTGCAGCTGTTTCTTGCCAGCTGTTTCAATTAATTGCTATGTGATCTTGTCAGGTCTTGGTTAGCCTGGGTAAAAGCATAGAGAGGAAAAATAAAATGCTAAGGGAAAATAAAATGAAAGATCCAGCATCCTGGTAAGGACATTATCTTTAAAATGATTTAGAAATCTACAGCCCTGATTATTCAGGCATTAGATCCCTTGGCACTGTTACAAGCCAAAATGTGTTAACTTGACATTTTGATGTAGTTTCAACTTGAGTAATTCATTTTCTTTCCCTAAATTCCCACTGAAGCTTAAGCTAGATAGAAGAGTTTTTCAGCTTTAAACTAAAATATGTACTTGTCCTAAAACCTCAAAGAGTCTGTTATCCTCAATGTTCTTAAATTTGTTCAACAAAACTAGATGTCTTAAATTTTTGTCTAATGCTTTGAAACACTCATTCATCAAAGACTAATTTTAAGTCTAAATTTAAAGATATTCTAGGTGGGTTTAAACACGAAAGCGTCTTGAATTACTTCATGCCTTTTTAAACTAAAGAATTAAAGTTATTAGAGTTACTTAAATTAATATTTGTTAAGCTTATATTTTTACATTAAATAGAAATTGTGCACTGATGCAAAGAATTAATACGTTTTTTCAAAATTTCTTACTGTTGCTGGTATGTAATTGGCATTCCAAAAACTGCTAGAAAATGTACAAAGAAAGGGTAAACCTCTATTTTCTCTGTTTTGAGATCTTTATTATTCTTCTATGACACCGAACCACAAGACTACCAAGTGGCATGCTCTTTGTTATAATTGCTTAAAGCTGTTTTAATGCTTTTAGATATCTTTTTGAGGCAATACTTCCAGATTTAATGTCTACGAGAATCATCTGGGTGTGTGTTTAAAAATGACGGTTTTTATATTTACCACATATGTACTGAGACAGAATTTCTAAGGTGAGGATCTAAAAATCTGCATATTTAACAAGTTTTTCAGGTGATCTGTCACTGACATTTTGAAAAATCTTGTTCTAAACAGTTTAGTGAGAATTGTTGAGTATTTCAAAAAATGGCAGATATAAAATAAAACACATTATGCCATAGAGTTCTGGCTTTTGAGTATTTAACAATAATATTCTGTATCAGCAGTTCTTAACCCGGGCAGCACATTAGAATCAACTGGAAAAAATATTAACATTCCCTAGGCCAAAACCACACCCCAGACCAATTAAATCAGAATTCTAAGGTGAGATCCAGACATCAATGTGTTTTAAGCTTCCCAGTTGATTCCAACCTGGAGCCAAGGTAGAAACCATAGCTCTATATAAATTTATAGGCATGGAAAGAATCTTGAAGGATTGTGTTTTCAAGTAATAGTTAAATATCTGGAGCAAAGAACTTCCTCAAGAGGGCAGAAGTCTAAAACCTATGCACAACTAATCTTACAGTCTTGGATGTCAGAGACAAAGGACCCTCACCCTTGTCATCCACAATCACACCACTCATGAAAATGTAAGAGAGATAATGTCATACAGCTGGCAACTCATACAAGTGAAGACAAAGGAGGGGATCGTTGTGTGCTCTCCCAGCCTTGTAGGTCATAACACTTTGAAGACACTGCAGAGGTAGAGTGAAGTCAAAAGGAAGACTACATTTATCTGTGTTCTCTGTTCCATGCTAAACATGGCCAGCCACATCTTGTTTTAGACTGCTAATAGAACTAATCTGTATTTGTAATTTACTCAGTATACAGCCATTTACTGATCACCTACAGGCTTCAGGCACCAGGCTAGGAGCTGGGCCTACCTTGCTGGAAACCTCTGCTCAAAGGTTATGGAATATAATATAGTTTTCAAGGTGATCTGTCACTGACATTTTGAAAAATCGTGTTCTGAGCAGTTTCCATACCATGCTGGAAACCTTTGCTCAAAGGCTATGGAAAATAAGCTAGAAGAGAGCTATTCATACATGCAAATCCTAGGATAATCAGAGGCCCTCTCCACATTCACAAATTGGACATCCATCAACCAACTCCCCAAAACAATGAACTGCTTTTACTCTATTGATACTTAGGTTTTCATGGTGCCTATAAAGCGACCACAGAGCCCACTGGAGGGCTCCTTCCCATGGGATACCACACTGGAGGGCTCCTTCCCATGGGCATAAAGTTACTGTATATGCCCAGACCTGTACAGTCTAACTTAGGATAAAGATACAAGAAGGTAACGCTATAAAAATGTTCAACTTTGGAAGATGAGAATGTAGCACAGCTTTAATTGCAATAAGGTGAGGGAAATAATTTTCAAAACAGCTTTGAGAAGGGGGAAAAAGTCATTTGCAAAAGCTCAGTACTTAAAATCTACAGATGGCATAGCCAACAAATAAATCAATTAAAGGATGCAAAGTGTGAACAGAAACATAAATGTGAATTAAAGCCATACAAACTTCAAGTTATGTATGAAGTAAGTATTTTAACCACTGGCACTAAAATTTTAAATTGAATTCTCTGATGAAACAGAAAACCGGCATAATTGCCTCAGTAAAGAGTGGTTTGAGAGTTACAGCTGGTGGGGAAAAAATAAATGTGTTTCTGTGTTTTGAATAGAGAGTAAAGCATGACAGATGAATAGAAAGGGCTTGCCAAGGTACCGACAATAGTCCAGGTGAGAAATAACTAAAGCATCAAACAGTCTCAGAGGCAGAATTTGAATTAAATAGTAGCATGTTTTTGTCCTACAATGCTCACATGCGGCTAGTTCTTACCAATCCTTCCAATGTTGTAGCCATTGGCGTAGCAAGGTCAAAGAGTTTGGGGTGCTTCCTAAAGCTACTGGCCTCTGTTTGGAGACTTATTTTTTCCTTGACCTTTAAAGGATTTTGTAACAAGTGTTTTGCACCAGTCTTGTGTCCTTTCTTGCTTGTTTACAACTCTTTCTGTGTTTGTGGGGGAGAGGGAGAGGAGTCGTGGGAGAAGGGTCTTTTTCTTTCAGATGGTGGAGGGCAATACCATCTTAGAGCATTCTCACCCTCTTCCATGGCTGCGTCCTGAATAGAGGGTGAGAATGTGGACCCTGGAGACAAACTGCCTGAATCCCAGCTCTGCCGCTTACCAGCTGTTCCTTTGAGCAGAATTTTCGAGTTGCTTATGACTTGATTTTCTCTTCTATAAAAGGGACAAATAGTATGTTCTCACACAAGTTTTATTTTTAAACAGCTCTGAGGAACGTTTATATTTACAAGAGCCAAATACTTTAAAAATCTACCAATGCCTTACCTAGCAAACAACTCCATCATTTGCAAGGATGAAATGAGTTAAGAAGTTAGCACTGTGCCTCCACGAAAAGGGGAGGGGATCTGTAGATGTCAGATATCATCCCTATTTAGATAAAAACTAAAGATTTTAAAAGTAAATTCATAATCATTTATTTCCCCCTCCCCATAAGCCCGCACTTTCTCCAACTGCTTTCAGCAAAGCATTGGAATTTCAACAACTCAGTTAGAAAATGGCATCACCACTGCCATTTTCCAAATGTGTGTCTCCCTTGGACACACCCAGGAAACTGCAATAATTGCCTTTCAGGATGCTTTACCTCTCACCTCAATCACATGTGTGGGCAAAGCCAGCCTTCGTATGACCTCTTCTTCCGTCTGGATACCCTACTGTCTCCTCTTTCTTCTTTCTGGCTAAATCCTGAACCATCCTTCAAGATTCATCTCAAAGTCCACTGCTGCCCCCGAGAACTTTCCACACTGATTTCTGTCATCCCTGAACTCTGAGGGCTCGTGGATTCATCACACCTGCCTTCTGCTCTAATGTTTTAGTTTCATGTGTGTGAAGCTTTGTCTGCCCAAGTAAATGAAAAGCTCCTGGGAATGGGATTAATTCTCCCTCTTTCCCCACCCAGCACAGTGCTATGACACTCACAGATATCCAGTTATAGTGGTTGAGCTTGCTTGAATCAGAATTCATTGTAGTTTGCAAGTTCCCACAGATTAGGAAATAATCTTTTTACTTTGTACATTGCCTCAAGCAGTTACTTCTTTTTTAAAAAAACAACACTTGATGCAAGAAATAATACTTTTTAAGTCAAAATAATTATATGTTAATGATTAAATTTATATATGAATGCTTTCATTGTGACACCCATAAAATTAAAAATAAAGCCAAATCTTAGAATAAGCTTCTATACTACAGTATCAACAGTAGTTCAAACTCACTGATTGACAGCCTGTTACGAAGAAGTAGTAATATAAAGTACATCACTAAATCATGAAAACAATCATATGAGATAGATATTAAATTATTCCCTTTTTACAGATCAGGAACCTTAAGCACATGTTAGAAAAAAGGGTGAAGACGGAAAGCAAGGCACACGTTTTTCCTTGAGAAGTTATAGAGAATCAACAAAGACAGTAGATTTTTTTTTTTTTCTGCCAGACCCTGTTCTAAATATAGTAACTCATTTAATCCACACAACTTCCTAAAATAAAAACTATAGTATTCCTTCCATTTTACAGACCAGAAAACATAAACCCGGAGAGGTTAAATCACTTGCCCAAGGTCACACAGCTAGAAAGTAGCGAACTGGCTTCAAATCTTAGTCAGTCTGGCTCCAGAGTACTGATACCTTTTTTTATTCTTTGTTTGAGACAAGGTCTTGCTCTGTCACCCAGATTGGAGTGCAGTGGCACAATCATGGCTCACTGTAGCCTCAACCTCCCAGGCTCAAGCAATCCTCCCACTTCAGCTCCCCAATTATTCAGGTGCAGCAGCTCACACCTGTAATCCCAAGGAGGCCGAGGTGGGAGGATCGTTTAAGCCCATGAGTTCAGGACCAGCCTGGGTAATATAAGTGAGACCTCCGTCTCCACAAAAAATAAAGAGTCCTCATTTTTAACCAATATACTTACTACACAAGTCAAAAACATGGTTATAACACTGACAATTGTGTAGTATTAAAATGTCAATGTCTCTGGAAGAGTTAGACTCTTCAGACCTTGAACTCCTCCCAGCAATCAGCAAAACCCTTGCCCTAAAAAACAACAACAAAAGATAATCATATTTGCTCAGACTTGGCATGGATCTGATTCATAGCAAGCACTTGGTAAATGTTATGTACTCCTGTCCACACAACTGCTACCACCACATGTGCCCTTCCACTATGGCTAGATGACCAACAGCACTTAAGAATCATAGATTCCTGGAACATACGAACAGCATCTTGCTTTTTTTCTTGGAGTCTTTTCTCACAGAACCCTTTATCTTATTTTCTGCTTCTTCAGGGTTGTAAAGGTCTTTCTGAATAGGTCATGGAAAAGAAAAAGGGCATATTATCTGAGAATGGTGCTAACATCATCTCCCTTTATATTTCCCATCCCCAGATGTCCTTTACACTTTCATCTATTTTCCTTGTCTCTAGGTACATACTTGCTCAGAAGCCACCAGGCAAACTCAAGGCTTTTCACCATCAGTGGATCCAAAGGCAGCTAGCAAATCAAAGCAATGCTTTAGCCTTTCGCTACGTGAAGCTCGTTAGCTGTAAATTCAGGAAGACCTGTGCTCCAAGGACCCTCACAGGGAATTGAAATTCTCTCACAAACCAGGTTCGGTAACAGAGCACAAAATCTGGGTGAGAAGAGGTTTGACTTCCTGCTAGAGGGTAGACTGCCTTCTTTAGGTGGGGCAGTGTTTTCTAAGGGAAAGTGCTGATTAAACAGCACCTGCATAGAGATCTATAGCTGACTGGGATGGGGGTTGTAAGCCACGTGCCCTTCAAGGTGGATGAAGCATCTTGAACATTAGCAAAAAGAGAATATTTCCTGGCACAAGAACAATACCTGGCACATAACAGGCACTCAATAAATATTTGTTGTATGAATGAGTGACCATAGGAGAACATAAAGTATTTATAAAAATAAATACTGACCCTTGAACAACGCAGATTTGAACTATACAGGTCCACTTATATGTGGATTTCTTTTAACAAAACACAGATTAAAAATAGAGCATTCATGGGATATGAAGCCCATGTATCTGCAGGGCCTGCTTCAGGACTTGGGTACATGCAGATTCTGGTAAACTTAGGGATTTTGGTGTACAGGCAGGTTTTATTAAAACCCTTGTTTTACAAATGAGGACACTGAGGTTAAATAATTTGCCTTCAGGACATGCAACTAGTAGGTGACAGAAGCAAGATTCAAATTCAGATCACTCTTATTGTAAAAATCTATGCTCATACGTACTATGTTTCACTCTTGAAGGATGGCTTGCTTGACTAGGTATGTTCCAGAATGTTCTAAAAGTATTGAATCTTTGCCTCCAGGAGTTAATAAGACTTATGAAAGCTGTATTTTGCGTAATATTTTGGATCTGAATTCAGCAAGATGTCACCATCGTATGACCTTAACCTGTATGACCAGTGTGGATGTGTGTGCCGGCTCCCTTCCCCAGTAGCTTGTCAATTCAGCACCAGCTGATGCCAAACCAGCTGCCACAGCCATTTTTACCAAAGAAGTAGGTCTCTGCATCTTGAAGTGTAGTGTATTGCAAAAAATAGATAAGAGGAAAATATTATATAAGAAGTTGTCAATTCTGCCCCTCTTGAAAAGTATCCAGTGAGGGAGGGCCATTTTGTACACTTTGCGGCAAAGGAAGGAAGGCACCGGAGTACTTTACTCAGGCACTTCAGGAGCAGAGCCTCAGCTCTTTCTTCCCCTTTGGAGTTGGAAGAGACCAATGCCTTTTCAATTCCACTTAAGACAGAGAGGAGACTGTAAGGGCCATTGTTAGCCTGACAATGGAAGATGATTTTCATAGACAAGTTGATTGCTTTCTGAGAAGCAGAAAAATAAAGCTGAATTCAGCAGCTACCCAAGAGTCTGTGAGAGCAGCCACTTCTGAAGGGACAGAAGAAGGCAGCTTTGCCAGCAAGCTCGTTTCCCTCATCTGGGAGGAAAATGGGTTTCACAATATTTTCATATTAGAGCAGTGAACATCCTATCCAAGATCTGGTAACGTCTGTGGCCTGCTGAAGCTAATGAAAACTTGGGAAATGTTACCAGGAAAATCTGATATCACGAGGCTTAAACTAGCCTAGACATATGTAGAGAGATCTTTTGAATGGATAGATAATGTAAGTAAACAGACCATTTTCTGAGCCTTTAAACTCTATTGTGATAAACCTGCCTTCTCAGAGAAGGGAAAAATAGTCAGCTCCCTAACAAAGCATTGAAAAGGATGGTTGAAAAAAAATACTTAAATGTAGGTATGAATGTTGCTGTACACATGACATTTATATAGAAAGTAATAATATAAAGCAGCGTAAAGCAAAAAAATCATTGTGCTGTCTATTCATGCTCTACATCAGAAGGTTCATCAAGCAGCTGTAGCAATATTCATATCGGCCAAAAGAACTTCTTAACACTATGAATTTTTCTTCACATTTAGCTAAAATGTACTGAATACCTGCATTGAGTACGCACATTACATCAGGTAACCCTATGTGAACCAAATTCTCTAATTACCAGTAACTCTCCTGGGTGATGTTAGCCTTGCTTTTTAGATGAGGAAGTTTAGGCTCAGAGAGATTACGTAACTTGGGTATCACTGAGGGTGCTTTAAACCACAGGTAACCATACCTAACAATGGCTTAAACACAAATCATTTCAAGTTATCTCCCATAACAAAGAGTTTGAAAGTGTCAGTCTCAGGGCTGATTCAGCAGCTTAATAATAACACCAAGGACCCTGGCTCTATCCATCCTTCCACACATCCTTTCTTGGTGTGTTGGCTTTTAGTTTGCAGGCTTCTAGTCCCATGGTTATATGATGGCTGCAGCAGCTCCAGACATTACTTGTTTACTCAGCTAAGACCACAGGTCAAATAAAAGGGTGCAAAGGCTTCTCTTCCTGCAAGGTCCTTTCCATCATAACAGAAAATTACCCAGGGTCCCCTAACAAAATCTAATTTGACAAAATGGATCACATGGCCATCTATAGTTGTAAGGGATGACGGGAAAGTGAGTATATAGCATTTTCACCATTATTGGAGGATGGTTTTGTCAGGAAGGAAGGAAGGAATAGAGGAAGAAAGGGAGGAAGAGGAGAGAAAGGGACGGAGGGGAGAGAAGTGGTAACTGAACCAGCACCAACAGTGTCTGGCATATTATCAAACTTAGAAGTTGATATAGCTAGAACTGAGTCTCCTTTCAAAAAGCATGTACCAGGGCTGGGCGCGGTGGCTCACGACTGTAATCCCAGCACTTTGGGAGGCCGAGGTGGGCAGATCACAAGGTCAGGAGATTGAGACCACAGTGAAATCCTGTCTCTACTAAAAATACAAAAAATTAGCCAGGCGCGGTGGTGGGCACCTGTAGTCCCAGCTAGTCAGGAGGCTGAGGCGGGAGAATGGCATGATCCCAGGAGGCGGAGCTTGCAGTGAGCTGAGATCGCGCCACTGCACTCCAGCCAGGGGCACAGAGCAAGACTCCGTCTCAAAAAAAAAAAAAGAAAAAAAGCATGTACCAACACAAACAACTTCATAGCAGAAAAACAAATAACCTGATTTAAAAATGTGCAAATGACCTAAATAATTTATCAAAAGAAAATATACAAATGGCCAAACAGGCATATGAAAAGGTGGTCAACATTACTAATCATCAGGGAATTGCAAATCAAAATCTCAGTGAGATATTACTTCACTTGTTAGAATGGCCATTATCTAAAAGACAAAAGATAATGTGTGTTGGTGAGGACGTGGAGAAAAGGTAACCAGTCCTTGCACACTATGAATGGGATTGTTGATGAGTATGGCCATTTTTCAAAACAATATAGAAGTTTGTCAAAAAATTAAAAATAGATCTGTTAGAAATCCCACTTCTGGGTCTATATCCACAGGAAATGCAATTAGCATGTTGAGAAGATATTTGCACCCCTATATTCATTGCAGCATTATTCACAATAGCCCATATACGGAATCAACCTAGGGGTCTGTCCATGGATATATGGATGAAAAAAAAAAGCTTTATAAACATAATGGGAATACTATTCAGCCATAAAAAAATGAAGAAAATCCTGTCATTTGTGACAACGTGGATGAACCTGGAGGACATTATGCTAAGTGAAATAAGGCAGTTGCAGAAAGAGAAATACTGCATGATCTCACATATGTATGGTATCTAAAACAATTGGACTCATAAAAGCAGAGAATAGAATAGTGGTTACCAGGGGTTGGGGATGAGGAGAGGAATGTGGGGAGATGTTGGTGAAAGGGTATAAAGCTTCAGTTAGACAAGACGAATAACTTCTAGACATCTATTGTACAGCATGGTGACTGTAGTTAATAATAGTGTAATGTACACTTGAAAATTGCTGAGAGTAGATCTTAAATCTTCTCCATATGTGAGGCGATGGATATGTTAATTAAGTTGATTTAATAATTTCAAAATGTGTTTATACCTCAAAACATGTTGCACACCATAAATATGTACAACTTTTGTCAATTAAAATTGAATAAATAAATATTTTTAAGTAAGACAAAACAAAAACCCACATACTTTTTACCCCACACCAAGCAGAAGAGGTAGGAAAATCCTTTCTCAGGTAGTTGCAGCCCACAACTTTTAACATCAGTGCCATGTCCTTGAGGGGCTGCTGAAAGGTCATCAGGAAGACTGTTGGTGATGATAGAGCTGAGATGCTCCCTTTAAAGCATGGGGAATCTGACACCCTTTCCTGAGTGTCCTTGAGTTTGAGGTCTCTAGGGAGCCAAGCTGACTTCCCTTTGGGGAATAGAAAGTCATCCAGATTTTGCGTTGACTGAACTCACACTCCTGGAGTCTGAGGAGGGCTTCTTATACCTAGCTTGATTCTAACTTGCCACTGAGTCAAGACACTTGTCAAGTCTTTAAATGTCCTTCAGTCCTGTGACAATTGCAATGTACAAAACATCTCCAACTCCATTCTTCTGTTGGGTTTGTTGATTTCTCTCTGAGTGGTCCAGATGCATTCTCATACTATACCACATATACATTTTCTTGTGTGTCATTAATAGATTCCAACAGTTGCATATTGAAAATTATATGCAAAAATTATAAAATGGCCAGGCGCAGTGGTTCCTGCCTATAATCCCAGCACTTTGGGAGGCCGAGGCTGGCAGATCATGAGGTCAAGAGATCGAGACCAGCCTGGCCAACATGGCGAAACCCCATATCTACTAAAACTACAAAAATTAGCCAGGCGTGGTGGCAGACAACTGTAGTCCCAGCTACTTGGGAGGCTGAAGCAGGAGAATCACTTGAATGCAGGAGGCGGAGGTTGCAGTGAGTCGAGATCACGCCACTGCACTCCAACCTGGTGACAGAGCAAGACTCCATCTCAAAACAAAAAAAAATTATCAAATAATATTGGAATTATTTACATCATATTGACCTATATGAACATATAAATAATATAAATATGTATGTAATATGGATTTAAGTTATTTCCATTTGCAAAGTTATTCTCTGAGAGCCCAAGAAACAAAGTTGAGTATACACTTTTTGTATATATAAACACATGCATGCACACACACACACACCCATACCTGGGTAGTCAATGGTGAAATAAAGAAGAGAGCAACTGTAATCCATAGCCTCAAAAGTTTTATATACAAGAAGAAGCAAACACACACACACACACACACAAAATTCAGAAGCAGACTTGGGTTGGAATTCTGGCTCTGTCACTTGCACCTTGGTGTTAGGCACATTATGTCATCTCACTGAGACTCAATTTCTCATTTGAGAATGGGGACAATAATACCCACTCCTCACAATTGGTGGGGAATTTGGAGGAAAAGTAAACGAAACATCTAGCACAATGCTTAGCATTATCCATAAACACTCACAAACACTGTATTGTTCAGCCAAAAAGAGGAGAGATTTATTATGTCACTAACACATTTGAATTTCTTGGCTCTCAACTCTTCAAAACTCTTCAGAAATGTTTTAGGAGCTCTAAAGTGGTACATCTAAAGGAGTGACATCAGGCAGAACCCCTAATTTCAGTGGATGTTCCTAGAACTCCCATGTCCCATGTGGCAGCTACAGGCAATTGATTTATCATGTCTGCGATGGGCAATTGATTTATCATGTCTATAATCATCTCTAGTAAATCATTTTATGATGTCTATAGTCATCTCTAGTAAAGCAGATTTCACAGTCAGCTTTTTTCATCATCCCCATTTTCAGTCACTCAGACAGGGAATGGCCCTTTATTTTGGTCTCTATGCCAAAGTTTTTCCTCCTATTCCAGTTACCACATCCTTGGGGAAGAATTTTGTTAAACTGATCAGCCAAATGCCAGCACAGTTCTTCCAGTGTTTAGAGCTCTCTGTGTCCATTTCCTCCCAAGCTAATTAGGTAGGGTAAAGCTTTTTAGCCCCTTAGAGTGGTAACTTTTGAGGCTTTGGTTAGGATTCCAGGGAAAAGGCACAGTGAGTCGCTTTGAGTCTAGGCTGAGCTTCTCCAAATGTGGACCATGGACCAGCATCATCAGCCTCACCTGGAAGCTTCTTAGAAACACCAAATCTCAGGTCACCCCTCAGAGCCTACTGAACCAGAAGTTGCATTTTAACAAGATCCACAGGAGATTCAGACACTCAGTTTTGAGAAATCCGTCCCAGATCTAAAAATTAACTTCATTTAAGTAAAGGAAGTTTCTGCCTAGTTCAACCTAGCCATCTGAAACACGACACTGGGATTTGATATAAATTTCCAGTTGGTTAAAATTATTCCTTCTCATAAGATTGCCGTTGTTCCCTGAACTTAAATTTATTTCTGGGTCTGCTTTGTGAGGGCCTCCTCTGTGATGAGCTGGAACGAGCAGGCACAGGCTCTTGAGAGCCCATTCTGCCCATCCCTTCCCAAGTTTGTGTTCAGAAACATCATGTTGGTAACATGAAATTGACAATGGCAGGAGTATTTACACCACTGAAATAGGAAAATACAACAAGTCAGAACATTCTTTCCCCCTAAAGAACCGGCTTATAGCCCAGACATACCTGACATAAATCAGGGGTGTTGGCTCCCTGGCATAATAACATCATAGGGGCATCCTAATACTATTGTCACTTCCTCCACACACTAATTCTTGCAACAGAGAAAGTGCATTTCTTTTCATCCTATCCTTGGCAGAAACGGGGATCAATTGGCTACTACCAAACATCATCTCATGGAAATGCTATAGCTCAAAAATTTTGATATACATACAATCATTTGGGGTGTCTGTTAAAATGCTCTTTTAGAAATTTACTCCCAGGATTTTTATTTAGTAGATTCGTATTCAGACCTGTGATTCTGCATTTTACAAAATAAAGAAATTCTAATGCTGGTAGTCTTTAGACAATGCATTTAAAATATTCAAATGTCGGGCATATTGACAGGGAAGCAGTTCATCGCATTTACCTGGAGGTTCTAAGAGTTTCCACCACCCAATGCCCTGTGTCTCCGCACAGAAATAAAACTCTACTAAACACACTAACTCTGAACTCAATTGTATATTGCCAACTTGCAAAGTTTATAGTAGCTACCTGTTCGGATAGCCATGAAGTAGTGTGATCTTCAAGCTCTCAGATTTCCTGTCAAAAAATTGAAACCCCATTGGCAAGCTGCAGGTTGCTGGCTGTCCAAGGATATTATCTCCAATTGAAATCAGCAATGCAGGCTCAGAGTCTTTGGCTCAGGTCTCCCAAGCATATCATTATTATTCTAATGAATTTGGAAAATTACATGTTCTCTAATAATAGCCCATGAAAGGAATACACAAATAGAAATACAGAAAGAAGTGACTTGCTGTGGGCCCTTTGAAGAACTTGGTGACTGAGTTTGTTCAGTTGTGTTTAGATAATAGAATTAGGCTTAGTCTACTGGGCCTCATTGAACAAAAGGGAATTTTTCATTAAAATGTATATTCTGGGCTTCTGAAACAAAATCATAAGTTCAGGCATCACTAGGCCCACATTCTGTGTGGCATCAATCCAGAGCTGAGTAATGGTAGCTGTTTATGGAAGAGGCATGAATTCTCCAGTTGTGGTAGTTTCCATCATTCTCACTTGTTTTCCTAACTGGCCTTGTCTGTGTCATATCTGAGTTTGCAGCCCCTGCTAAGCTTTGTTTTCTTTCTGGTTTTCTTTTACCCTACTTCCAAGTTCCCTTCAGAAGGCTCACAACATATAATCCTGGGAAGTTCTTCTTCTTGCTATCTGTTGCAAATTGGTGTAAGGTAATCTTGTGTTTGATTATTATCGGATTATTAGATAGATATCAATAACTATCTAGAGTTAGTAGTTGAAGTCTGTAACAGAACTCATCAAACTTTAACTTGGCTATGAATTGCCTGGGGTCCTATTAGAATACATTTGTTAATTCAGTAGGTGTAGAGTGGCTGGCCCTGCTTATGGTTGCATGCACCATACATTGAGTAGAAAAGGTATAAGTTTCCACCTCTAAAACTTTGTTCCCAGGTTCTATCAGAAGCAAGATGCAAAACAAAGTTTGCCATTCATACAAGTGTTTATTAGAAGCACTATTTAAAAAGGCATATATAATCTGCTTAATAAACTCGATAAATCTCAAATCTTTGCCCTCTTAATTATCCTGACCGTGACTTGCATAAAGCAAAAGGAACAGTGTTCTGGAAGTAGGGATTCTGTTAATCTTTTTTTTTTTTTTTTTTGAGAACGAGTCTTACCTTATCACCCAGGCTGGAGTTCAGTGGCACAATCTCGGCTCACTGCAAGAGCTGTCTCCTGGGTTCAAGCAATTCTCATGCCTCAGCCTCCCAAGTAGCTGGGATTATAGGCACCTGCCACCATACCTAGCTAATTTTTGTATTTTTAGTAGAAATGGGGTTTTACCATTTCACCAGCCAGGCTGGTTTCAAACTCCTGACCTCAGGTGATCTGGCCGCATCGGCCTCCCAAAGTGCTGGGATTACAGGCATGAGCCTCCGTTAATCTTTGAGGATGAATCCAGCAATCTCAGAATCAGTTGCTAGACAAAGGACAGTTTCAGAATCAAGTTTTTGTACCACCGCAAAGAATATGGACTACTGAGTTCCCTGGATTATTTTGCCTTAAACAAGTGCGGAAGGGTTTCTATAACATTTATCATAGTTCTAACCAAGCCACATATTTTGAATACCAGCAGTTTTATCAGTGTAAACCTATTTATAAAAACATGCTAATGTCTAAACTTCTGGGGTCAATTGTAGATAAAGACAGCTAGATGCTTGCAGTAACTTTCCTTGCAGTATAGCTCTTTGATTAAACACTGTGAACCATTTCCTGTAACGTGTATCCCAATTAGGGCAACCAGTAGAACCTATTTTTATTATACTATTTGTGATAATATATTTTAAATTAAATTACACACCACAGGACAGACTCTTCACAAGAAATGGATGCTTCAAACTGGATTTGGCCCAATTCTGAGGTGAGAAGGATCGGTTTTCCATTTGAGAGAGATCAATGTGAAGGAGGCAGGAAGAAACAGCCCCTTCCAGTGAGGTGTGGAATTTTCCACTACCACCTTCTAAGCAAGACCTGAGGGTCCCCTCACCCAAAACCCTCCTATTCTTGGCACACTCATCTTTTAGATTAATTTCTGCTTGGGACCCTTTCCCATCATGTCTTCAGACAACATTCTCTCATGTGACTTCATGACAAACAGAAACAGAAAATAAGTAGAAGCAACCCTAGAGATTGCCAAAGCCAGTGGGTTTCCCATCTTAGCTTTGAAGTCCTTTGTTCAGACTTAAGATCACGCTGGGATGCAGACACATAATGTGCATAGGAAACAGAAATGTTCTGGATGAAGCAGTGGGTGGATGCAGGGAAAGCAAAAACACCGCTCTTTTCCACGCTCCCAGTCCCTTCATCTGTTTGTGCTTGAGTGACTTCCAATGGACACCGTTAACCTGATCATTCTTCTATCACCCATTTTGCAGATTAGGAAACTAAGTCCTTGAGGGGATAAGTAAATTGCTTGAGTACACATAGTGAGATGGGGGCAGAACAGAAACTCTCTTTCTGTTGTGGGTCAGAGGACAGGCTTTAAGGGAATGAGGTAAAGGCACTCGCTCTCGTCCTGAGACTGACGGCTCAGTGGGATAACGACTCAGACTCCAAGCTGGTTGTCCATGCCCCTAAGCCTCCCCAGCCAATTAGCTCATTCCTTCAGTTCCAGGTAATGACTCAACTTTTTCCTTTCTGGGTTCCAGATGAAAACCTCTTTCTGCAGTTCCTGGTATCACCTGAAAAGCAAAAAATAAGGATTTTCTTCCTTCTCAATGCCATCTAGCACTTGAAGAAAAACTGCCAGCAAGCCAGATGGTAAGTTGTCATGGGGAAGATGACGTGGCCGCTCCCCACAGGGAGAGCCTTTTCTGACTTTCCTCAAGTGAGTTATGCTCTTTTTAATCTGCTTCGTAGACAGCCCATTTGCTAACATTGCATCAATATGTGCTCATCTCATTTCCCTAAAGGCTTCTGTTTCTCTCTAGGTCTCCTTTTCCACCCCATTTTTATATCTTCCTATCCTTTCCAGTGCCCTACAACAATTTCATTCATACAAAAGCAAGCCTTCCCAAAACACAGAGTTACATTTGGAGTTATCAACCACAGTAGCGGTTATGATTGAGGATATGTTCTCCCCATCCTAAGACGGTAAAGCGCTCAAGGAGATAACTTCCTGCTCATACCCTTTACACTGTGGGTATGTCACCCTGAGGATTCTCTGGGGCTCCTCTTTACCCACATCTCTTTCCATCTTCCCCCTCTTTTCTCCTTTGTTCACAAGACCCTCCCTATTGCCCCTTTCTCTACCTACCTGCCTTCTAAGACAGGAGTTGTAAGAAGGGGTGTTCAGTCTCATAAAGTACTGACATTGACAGCCTGGATCCTACTCACCACCATGCCACATTATTTACCAAAATCACATGGGTCTATAGTCTATTCTCAGAATATTATGATAATATTAGGTTGGTGCAAAGTAACTGTGGTTTTTACCATTAAAAGTAATGATGATGAGAAAAAAAAGAAACAAGAAAAAAGAAATCTTAAGAGGAAGAAGGAAAAGAAGGAAGAAAAGAAAGAAAAATAAGAGAACTATGCACCAATATTTCTAGTAATACTAATAACTGACATTGACTATGGAAGTCTTTTATCCTGCACTACTGTGTGTGTGTGTATTACATTAAGGCCTCATGAGTACTGTATTATTTCCTCTTATTTTACAAATGTAGAAATCTAGGGACATTTAGTCCAATGAGCAAATAGGAAGCCGGGATTCAATGCCTGGGGAATCTGATTGCAGAGTCTGAGCTCTGTAGACTGCTGACCAAAGCGGGGCACAGCGCCCAGCTTTCAGGGTTGGGAATTATTATGGTAGCACCCATGTTTGGGGATTACACATATTGGTGGCTCCATGATTCAAAGGGCCAAGGATGTCACAAAGCCAGGGATTCCCATATCAAGGACATAGTATGGGAGAGGATTCTGAGGTGTTAAAGACAAAAGTGTTTTATATCAACAATCCAGAGAATATGGTTTTATAACAGGTGAAGTGATGGGGAAGGAAAGGCTGAAGCCCTGCTGTGTTTGTCTTCCTAAGATCATTATATTGATATTTTCTAGACTCTTGTCTATTTGAAGAGGCTTAAGCTAATTTTTTTAAATTTTACTTTAAGTTCTGGGATACATGTGCTGAACGTGTAGGCTACACTGGCATACATGGGCCATTGTGGTTTACTGTACCTATCAACCCGTCATCTAGGTTTTAAGTTCTGCATGCATTAGGCATTTGTCCTAATGCTCTCCCTCCCCATTCCCCCCACCTCTCAATAGACCCCAGTGTGTGATGTTGCCCTCCCTGTGTCCATGTGTTCTCATTGTTCAGCTCCCACTTATGAGTGAGAACATGCGGTGTCTGGTTTTTTGTTCCTGTGTTAGCTTGCTGAGAATGATGGTTTCCAGCTTCATCCATGTTCCTGCAAAGGATATGAACTCATTCTTTTTTATGGCTGCCTAGTATTCTGTGGTGTATATGTGCCACATTTTCTTCATCCAGTTCATCATTGATGGGCATTTGCATTCTTTTTAAAATCACTTTGTGAGTTCTGGAGTTTCTTCCATCTTAAATGCTGTCTTGCTATTGTGTTTCAGTCACCTGTTACTCACATGTGGGTTATTCACTTTGGAGACCATTTCTGGAAAGTTTCAAATACTAAGATGGTTTTTCCATGCCAACCCCTGGGCTCTTGCCTCCTTTTTCCATTGCCTGGCCATAACACAAATTAATTTCTGTATTCACTTCTTCCAAATGGTTTCCTCAGATGTTCTTTAAATGAATCCCTGCTTATTTTTGAATTTTCTACATCACAACCCCCTGCTCTTTTACTCCATCCACAGCAGAGAGGAATTGATAGATGTTTATCCTACTGTGCTTTAAAGCAGACTCTACAAGTGCAGGAGTTATGTTCATTTAAAATTTGAAGGAATGTTAATACAACCTCTCCTTCCTTGCAAGGTGCCCTCTACTTTAGTTTTTCCTTTTCAAAACTGACAGACTCTTCTTTGGGCAACACTTAGGAGCCAAACATTTTGGCCTTTGTCTTAGATGAAATAATCCTATTAAATCACGAATGAGAAGTGACACTTCCCATTTCAGAATGCAAATCATGCTTCTCTGCCATCAAGACCCTGTATGCTCTGCTTCCTGCTACTCATCTGACTTCCTCCCCTACACTTTCCTCTTGTACCCTCTGCCCTGACTCCACCCCATTTTCTTGCTCCATCCCTTTTGTGACCAGACACACATACGTGCCTCAGGCCTTTTGAACTTGCCATTCCCTCTCTCTGCCTCTGACTGAAATTCTCTTTCCCCAAATAGCTGCTGGTTCATTCTTATTATTCTCTGCTCAGATGTCATCCATCAGAAAGCCCTTCTCTGCCAGCTCAGTTTATAATAGCTAACCCCAAACATTTTCTATTTTTTACCCTGCTTATTTTTTTCACACCATAGCTCAGCACTTTGTTATATATCTCTTCACTTGTTTGTTGTCTGTCTTCCCCATTAAAATGTAAGACCCATGAGCTGTGTTCACATTTTAAACAAGACAAAACAGAAACAACAGCAGCAGCAGCCACAACAACAGCAACACTATCACATCCTCAGCACCTAGAACAGCACTTGGCCGGTAGTAGCATTTGTTGAATGAACAAAGGCTGAGCTGTGGTGGGAGAGAGGGCTATGCACTGGTGGGAAAGGCACCAGATCCCCAGAATCACATATTACAAGTTTCTGGATCTAACTTTGTTCCTAAGATATAAATTGCTTAATTGCTTACGGGAGTTCTGTTTACCTGTTCAAAGCCCTAGTTCTGCAGCAATGACTATTACCGGGCCTTGTTTTCTCTTCTATTCTGCAGCTGCCTTCTTTCCAGAGAGGTTGCTCCCACTCGTCTTCCCCAAGGAAGACACTGGCCAAGCAGACCTTGACTTTCACATGCTAAGTGACTGCCTGAGGCAGCATCGTTAAAAGTAAGGGTCCGGTTCTTGCTTTCCACTTCCCTAGGTGCCTGGGCCAAGTCTCACTCTTAGCTTCTCCCTTGGGCTCCCATGTGCACAGAGCAAGAGAATTCTGGCAATTCAGGGGACCTGTCCATATGGGGCCCAAGGGACTTGGCAACACATTTTGTGTCTCATTCCAACCACAGTGCCAAGTTTAGATTTAAATTTACTTCCTTAAGTTTGGAGTCTAATGTGAGCCTTTGAGCAGTATGTGAGACACAAGGCTACAAACGTTTCCCTTTCTTTCCACCTCAGTTCTGCTTTGCCCTGCAGTTGCCTGAATTAAGTATACGTGTCAGAAGGCTTTAGTTGATTCCCAAGAGCCTTGTGTTCAAATCATGGCTCTGACAATTATTATTCATGTTTCTCAGACACTGGAAGGAATCCCTCTTACGAGATAACACCTATTGAACAGTTACCTAGATCTGGGTCAAGCACCTTCTACACTCTGTCTTAATCCTCAGAATTCTATAAGGTAGATACCATAATTAACCAGGTTTTACACGTTTTAAAAAAATCAGGCCAGGCGCGGTGGCTCAGGCCTGTAATCCTAGCACTTTGGGAGACTGAGGCAGGAGGATCACTTGAGGTCCAGAGTTTGAAAATAGCCTGGCCAATATGGCGAAACCCCATCTCTAATAAAATTACAAAAATTAGCTGGGAGTGGTAGTGCGCACCTGTAATTTCAGCTACTCAGGAGGTGGAGGCACAAGAACCTCTTGAACCTGGGAGGCAGAGGTTGCAGTGAACCAAGATCGCATCACTGCACTCCAGCCTGGTTGACAGAATGACACTGTGCCCCCCCAAAAAATTCAAGAGCTAGATAAGCAAGGATTTGAACCAGAGCCCTAGCTCATCACCACTTCACTGCATCATCACTATCATCACTACTATGATTAGTTATCATTTGTGATATGACATGGAAACCCTGGTCCATGTGCCCAAGGCCACCTGCTCCCCTTCTCAAGTACTTCAGACTTGTCCTATTGGTATACCTGGAAAGGCTCAAAACTGGGTACAACCTCAGGAAGAGTAGGTCTTCCATTTTGGAGATCCTCCTTTCATAGTAGGAGACGGTGTGTTATAATGGACAAAGGCTTTCTTGGCGACTCCCACTAACTGTGTGTCTTTTGAGAAGTCGGTATAACCTCCTGGCCACCCAACTTTCTCAACTATAAAAGAAAGGCTTGAACCAAAGACTCAAAAATATTAATGAATGAATAATGAATAACATTTATTCTCCAACGTCCAATGATTCTGTAGCCAATATCCAACTTCTAATAGTTTTGGTTTCCATAACCTCTCTGGGCTTCCTTTGCAGGGCTCTGTGCACATTGATCCATTTCCCCCAGCACAGAAATCCTTATTCAGAGGATCTGTGATGCTTTGTATCAACCAGATAATACAAAGTAGTCCAGTTACCCAGCTGCCTCCTTGGGAGAACCATGAGTTCATTTCTTACAACCTGCAACAACTATTGCTAATAATGATAGCTAACATTTGTTGTACTACAGATTCTTCTAATCATCTTACATTTAATTAATAACTTAATATAATTAATTGTTATGATTAATTAGTAATTTAATTTTCATAACAATCCCATGAAGTAGTTACTAGTATTAATACCCATCAGTCAGCTAGGCGTGGTGGCTCACGCCTGTAATCCCAGCACTCTGGGAGGCCGAGGCAGGTGAATCACAAGGTCGGGAGTTCAAGACCAGCCTGACCAACATGGCGAAACCCCGTCTCTACTAAAAATACAAAAAATTAGCTGGGCGTAGTGGTGGGCACCTGTAATCCCAGCTACTCAGGAGGCTTAGGTGGGAGAATCACTTCGACCCAGGGGGCGGAGGTTGCAGTGAGCGCCAAGATTGCGCCACTGCACTCCAGCCCAGGTGACGGAGCCTCAAAAAAAAATAAAATAAAATAAAATAAAGAAAAGAAAATACCCATCAGTCAATAAAGAAGGAATCAGCATCCTAAATTATTTGAGCTCTTCTCTTCTGAAGTTTCACAGCAGCCTAAGGCATTCGCCAGGGTCTCTGGAATAAACAAGGGGGAATCAGGGCCTGCCTAAGTTCACAATGAAGGAGAGGCAGAAAGGACTTTCCGTAGGTTCCCTGCAAGAAGATGCTGCCCAACTGGTGCTCAGGGTTCATGTGTCATTTCAGCACTGGCAGCAGCTGTTCCTCACCAGCCCTGTATAAATCTGGAAACTGGAGAACATTGTCAACCTCTGTCCTGTTGCACTGGTATCTTCTCTCCCCAGTGAGACGCCTTGGAGACTGAAATGTCCCTGTTTGGAAATGTCAACAGAAGAGACTGCTGCTTCGGTTTCCTTGTCCTTCTTTTCTATTAACACTCTGGAGAGTATGATGCAGCTGATCTCACCTTACAGGGGCTACCTTGAGTAGTCATTAGGAGAAAGTAGAGGTACTGAAGGTGGAGGAGGTGGCTTTCTGGAAGTCAGCAAAGATGATAAAATGCACCAAACAGGAGCTGCCATTAGCCTTGCTCTTTGACCAGCTCTGTCATTTTATAACTTGGGGGTGAATTACAGGTTCGAGTGATAGAGAAGGGGCCATGGCATGTCACCATCTATTTAAAGAGCCATGAAAACACTGTCAGCAAGCTTTGCCTAACGAGGATGCAGGATGACCTGCCCTTTATGTTTACTCCTTCAAGATTGAATGTGTGTTGCTGCTTTTCTGCCAGTAAAGGCAACAGTTGCAGTTACATTATTTTTGCAACAAAAGAGTCAGAAATTTTTCAAAAGTGACACAAATTCACTTTTAACTTTGTTCAAGGAGATTGATTTTTTTCTTTCTTTAAAAAGTGTTAAATGTTTAGGTAGTTTGGAAGTTTTTTAATTTTAGCAGTTTCCAACCCATGCTGACAGAGTTTGTGGATTTGGTCATTCCACTTAGCAGTTGTAAATATGCACCTTGCTTAACAACACAGTGGTTACGCTCCTCAAAAGTAGCGTAGGCTGGGTGTGGTGGCTCACGCCTATAATCCCAGCAATTTGGGAGGCTGGGGCGGGTGGATCACTTGAGGCCAGGGGGTCGAGACCAGCCTGGGCAACATGGTGAAACCCGTCTCTACTAAACATACAAAAATTAGCCTGGTGTGATGGTTCATGCCTGTAATCCCAGCTACTCAAGGGGGTGAGGCATGAGAATCACTTGAACTTAGGAGGCAGAGGTTGCAGTGAGCTGAGATTGCACCACTGCACTCCAGCCTGAGCAACAGAGTAAGGCCCTGTCTCAAAAAAAGAAAAAGTAGCATAGATGCAATGTTTGGTGAAGGAATTCATCCTGTTAATTCACGGTGCAGTGCCTGAGCTTCTTTATCTGATCTACTTAGAAATTATCAAGAAGATAATTACCCTAATTTGATCATCATGCACGTAGAAAAACATCACACTCTACCCCATAAATATATACATTATTATGTGTCAATTAAAAATAAAACAAAAAAGAAATCCTCAAGACACGGAAGCAACACCTAGCTCTTTGACTTTGGTACCTTGTCTCTTGATCTTCCCCGTATTTTTCACTAGAAGTTGATATCTACAAACACTTAAATGGACCAGAGGAAGCTTCTATCCAAAGGAATCCTCCAAAATATCTCAGTGAAGTATGGACTTCTTCTAATGTCAGAAATAGCTTCGAAATTTAGTTGCTTTGTTAGTATTTAGTTTAATACATCTTTGATGTTCATAGGAATGTAATCAAAGGTCTTCAAGAATTTCCAAATGTAAAAAGATAATTATAAATTATTCTCTTCTCCCCCCAAAATTCAATAAGTATAATTGAATATTTAGGCAATATCTTCAGATGCTTTTTATTTTAATACAGCATAGTTTACTTTTTAATTTGTCCCAGACTTCTATTTTCTGGATAAGAACCTGCCATCAGTTGCACAGATCTATTCAATATCTTTTTAAAAAAATTTATCCATGCTCCTTATTTTTCAAACCAACTTTGATTTTTATCAAAGTAATGCACAAAGTTGTTGAAAAATCAAATAGCAGTGAAAGGTTTATAGTAGAAAACAGCAGTTATATTTCCCACTATCAACAACTTTTGGCTCTCTTAGTTGTTTCTTTCAGAATATACCTCCATAATTTTATAATGTATTTATTATTATATTTTTATGTATTTGTTTAATAGCATTGTCCACTTATACTTTGCTAGATAAAGGTTAGCTTTCCTCCTCACATACACTGACACACATACTCTCACCCATATGACTATCCTTTAAGACTATTACTCTTCACACTTCTGGTTAAATAGTACTGTTTGTTTATATTTTATGACTACAGGAATAGTATACTCTGCTGAGCAAAACATCTTTTCCTGTAGAAACTTTTGTTTTTCCTAGAGTTTACAGTGTCTTGCTTTTTTCATTTGATTAATTTTTTTGTGTGTCCAATCACTGACTCTTTCCTACACCTCTGGCAGACCTACACTCTTCCACCATCACCACTGCCACCTCTGTGCTGACAGTATTCTCCATGTGGTCAAATGCATCCAATAGTTTATCTTTACATTGTCATTCTCAACCCAGCATCATGAAATGGCATCCATTCCAGGATATTTTTAAACAAAGAAATAAAATCATTATTCTCTTAAGAGTTGTTACTCTTCTGTGACAAAACTTCACTGCAACGTGCTTGCTGAGTTAGCAATTCAGTTCACTCCATATATAAATAGCTCAAACCTTGCAGGAAAGAATTTAAATTTGTGCCTCAGCAAAAAGACAGATCATAACATCAGGAACTTTTAGGGGTTGTGTGACTGGTAAACACCTCCAGGTTTAATATCCCAAACCATTCTATAGGCCCACTTTGGATGTGGAGAAGCCCTAGGCAGCTTATGGAGGGCTTGCAGTACGTAACACACCACACACACACACACACACACACACACGAATGCACACATTTGCCCTAGGCCCCAATAAGTAAAGCATACCTGGGTGCACAAGGAAGTTGTTAATTTTCATTATGTCTGAGAGAGGGAGGTTCTTTTTTAAAAGACAAGACACTTCTTATCTATCCTAGGACTGTCAGTTCTGTCTCTGTGACTGGTAACCTTGCCTCTAGGCATCTTTCCTAACTGTTGTTCACCTGGAATGTGTCCTTGCCAAATGGGACTACATTTGCTTTCTACACCCATTTTCCTCTGCCAAACAAGGATGCAGCTGCAATCAATAACAGTCTGCTTCCAACTTCTGATGTAGTGCAAGCTTTCAGATGATGAGGGTCTTCAAAATTCAGGTTCCATAAAGAAAAGTGAAAGCCCTAGCTGGGAATAAAGACTTCATATTGCTCAACCGTCAGAAACCCTCACCTCTTCTGATTCCTTCTCTGGCTCTGTTCCAGGATTATGGATATACCTGGAGCCAAGGGCAGCTAGACAGCCTGGCAGAGAAATGCACAAAGCAGCCCGTGACTATCCACGGGGTGTTTAGGAAGATCACCTTGACTGCTGCTTACAAGTAGCACCTTCCTGTTACAATGAATCTTGCCTATTTATTCTAATGAGTATTTTTTCCTCTTGTGAAAAGAAATTAGTGATTTTTTTGTAGTTATCAAAGCAGAGGATGATGGGCATGGCCCAGTGGTGAGGTCGAAAGCAGCATTCAAGTGGACACCAGAGTTGAGACAGAATCTCCTGGCAACCAGGAGTTCAGGAAGAAGCTAGAAAGAGACATTTTCACTCTCCCAAATGTCCAAAATGTAGGTGTGTTTTACAGAACAACCATCATAGAGAGCTTCCTCTCTTTATGTAAAGAGCTTTCCAATCTGATAATTTTTTTTTCTGATATGATTGGTTATTTAGCCTCATGTTCATGTCTCTAATACCACATTTTGGTGAAAGATATCCTTTTTTAAATAATAATTTTAGCTGTCAGTCTTTTCAATGGAGATGATCCATTCTTACACCATCCCATTAACAATTCTGACTGAGTCAACAACAGCTTAATGGGGCACCTGATTTTGCATAAAGAACACAACACATCGAACTCTCTGTTCCTTGCACAGGGGGAGGAATCTGTTCTTTTGTTTATCAACATTAGGTCATTCTGAGGTGCAGTATCAAGGGCTCTATTTTAGTAGCTCCTGAGACAGCCTGGAAATTAACTGGTCAATTAGACATACAGCCTGGATGTACCTCTAATTGACAATGAATACATTTTGATACTATATCTGTTTAGGAGATTATCTACAAATTGCTTTAGGCATTAGATGGCTCCAAATGGTTATATGGACATCTGTTTTTGTTGGCCACAAACATGCTATTCACAATGACGATTTTATCATTAACTGAAATCATGGCTTCATCTACTATATTATTCTGAAAATTTCTAACTTTCTTATAATGATCAGTGGGGGAATGTGTCTGTGATATTTCTGTGGTGAAAGATTTCTAAAGAAATGTGTTCTTTTATTCATTCATTCAAAAGAACATATCTGTCCTTGATGTACATATGTACACTTTTCCTAAGTAACTCATTTAATACTGTCCCTGGAGTAGCATAGAGGAATTGCTGTTCTCATCTGCATGCCTAGGCTCTGGCAATACAAAGCTTATTCTAGATATTCTGATGAAGCATCATGCATTTGTTTAATAGTCAAAATAGATCCCAGAGAAAGCCATCTGAGAGACCCACATTGAAGATTATGCTATAAATTATCTGATTGTTACTCTTCAAAACTGTCAAGGTCATCAAAACTGAGGAAAGTCTGAGAAATTGTCACTGTCTAGAGGAGGTCGTATTGGTTTGTTCTTGCATTGCTATAAAGAAATAACTGAGACTGGGTAATTTCTTCAAGACTGGGTAACTTGATAAAGAAAATACTTTTTATTGGCTCATGTTTCCACAGGCTGTACAGGAAGCATGGCTGGGGAGGCCTCAGGGAGCTTTCACTTATGGTAGAAGGCAAAGCCAGAGCAGGCATCTTCACATGGCCGAAGCAGAAGAAAGAGAGGCGGTGCTACACACTTTAAAACAACCAGATCTCACGAGAACTCTATCATGGGAACAGCATTAGGGGGATGGTGCTAAACCATTAGAGACCAGCACCATAATATAATCACCTCCCGCCAGGCTCCACCTCTAGCACTGGGGATTACACTTCAACATGAGATTTGGGCAGGAATACAAATCTAAACCCTATCAGATGCTAAGGAGATACGATAATTCAATGAAATGTGGTATTCTAGATGGGATTCTGGGACATAAAAAAAAGCATCAGGCAAAAACTAAATAAATTATGGAAATTTAGTGAGTAATAATATAGCAATATTTCATTAATTGTGATAAGTGTATCATACTAATGTAAAATATAAACAATGGGGAAACTGGGTTCAGAATATATGGGAATTCTGTACTCATCTTTGCAACTTTTCTTTAAATCTAAAACTATGCTAATTTTTTAAAATCTTGTTTTAAAAACAAATTTTTCAAAAAGATCACATTGAGGATTTTCCGATTTGCTTCTGATGGGGACATTGGACTCCAGTTGAAAATTATTTGTTAGTTTCTCATTTTTATGCAGTAGCTGAGAGTACAGATCTGATCTTAAATCACTTTGGACAGGTTAGGTAATTTCTCTGAGGCTCTGCCTCCCTATCTGTAAAATGGGAGTAATAATGTCAATCTCACAGCTACCTCCAGAGAATCATATGAAATAAGGTTCAAAAACGCTACCACAGTGCCTGCAAATAGGAAGTGTTCACAGAAACGGTGGCTGTTATTATAAACAATAATAAAGGAAATTTGAATTTTTCTATTGTGCAGCTCCCACCTCCCAGTAGAACATCTTAAAGAACAGCATTTCATTTTCTTGCCAACAGAGTTTCAGGGTTACAGAAGCTGAGGCATGAGGATATAAGGCATATTCTGTATTAACAAGGATAGCAGGTGGGATCTCAGTGAAGGGAGGAAAGTTGTTGAATGCAGAAGCCTCTGTTAAATTGAAATGGGGGAAATGGCTTAGAGCTGCATATAGATTAGTCACAGATTATTACTTGACTTAAATTCACGGGCACATTTCAGTGGCAAATTGGGGTGGTGGGAGCAGAAAGCAGAGAGAAGAAGAAGAAGTGGCTAAATAAAGCTGCCCTTGCCTGTTCTTCATCAGGCATGTCCTTCCCTGCAATGGTCTACTAAACATGGCATGGCTATCTACATGCTTGTAACTATGATGGGTCATTGATTTTCACATTCAGTTTGATGCTTGCCTTGTGGTTTGTGATTTGAAAATCTATTCTACTCAGAAGGAAGCTACAAATGACCGTCAAACATAACAAATCTTGAACTCTAACTACCCAGAAAACAACAGTCTCTTAAATTGATGACCTGAGAGTCAAGGGCATTTTGTCTTCTGTTTCCAGAGCTCTGAGAAACATCAACTGTATTAAAGGAAGAGCGGACGCATCTTCCATTTTTCTAACCAATTGATAAATGTAAGTTCTTACTGAAAACCTTTTGCCTACTTTCTCTAAAAGTCTTAGGAGGGACAAAATCACTTTAACATACTCATAACAAGATGATTACCTGTTTAGATTACAACATTACATTTGATGATTGGCTTATTGCACATCAAATGGTCAGTTGTATCAATAGCCATATGAAAATAAGTTCCTGGAAGCATTATTTCAAGGAATAGGTCAAAGCCAATGGGTATCTAACAATCTACTTCTCCTCACTTTTCCATTGTTAACTGGTAGAGAGGCTCAGTAATTGGCCAGTTCAAGACAAAGGTGTCACCTGGGTTCACAGAACCTACTCAGAAATAGCATTACATTGATCAATCTTCATTCTAAGCTCATTCTAGTAAAAGCATCACAGGAATATAAGTGACCCTTACAAATAGGCTAGGAAGAAAATCAGAATATTTCCCAGCTAATGAAAATTATTTTAAAATCCACCAAAAAATGCTGCAAATCTACACTCTTCCTTTAGAGTAAATTAGAGGGCAGCTGATTCTATAAGCACACGAGCACAGTAGTGATACATGATGGTGTCAACTTCTCAATTAGAATGAGCTAGAGGGCTTATAGGTGATAATCCATTTTAACAAGCACCCATCAAAGCAGAACTCACCATCTCATAAAAAGATTCCCAAGCTCCAACTCAAGTCCAATTATTTTAAGTCATCATCCATTCAAGAAAATTTCAGGACAATGAAAGAGCCTATGATACCCACTGCGTGTTTTTTTTTTTAAATTACACTTTAAGTTCTGGGATACATGTGCAGAATGTGCAGGTTTGTTACATAGGTATATATGTGTCATGATGGTTTGCTGCACCCATCAACCCATCATCTACATTAGGTATTTCTCCTAATACTATCCCTTCCCTACCCGCCTCACCCCCTTGGAGGCCCCAGTGTGTGATGTTCCCCTCCCTGTGTCCTTATGTTCTCATTGTTCAACTCCCACTTATGAGTGAGAATGTGTGGTGCTTGGTTTTCTGTTCCTGTGTTAGTTTGCTGAGAATGATGGTTCCCAGCTTCAACTATGTCCCTGCAAAGGACATGAACTCAACTTTTTTTATGGCTACATAGTATTCCATGGTGTATATGTGCCACATTTTATTTATCCAGTCTATCATTGATGGGCATTTGGGTTGGTTCCAAGTCTTTGCTATTGTGAATAGTGCTGCAATAAACATATGTGTGCATATGTCTTTAAAACAGAATGATTTATATTCCTTTGGGTATATACCCAGTAATGGGGTTGCTGAGTAAATGGTATTTCTGGTTCTAGATCCTGAGGAATCACCACACTGTCTTCCACAATGGTTGAACTAATTTATACTCTCACCAACAGTGTAAAAGTATTCCTATTTCTCCACATCCTCTCCAGCATCTGTTGTTTTCTGACTTTTTAATGATCACCATTCTAACTGGTGTGAGGTGGTATCTCATTGTGGTTTTGATTTGCAGTTCTCTAATGACCAGTGATGCTGAGCTTTTTTGTATGTGTGTGCTGGCCATGTAAATGTCTTCTTTTGAAAAGTGTCTGTTCATATCCTTCACCCACTTTTTGATGGGGCTTTTTTTTTTTTGTAAACTAGTTTCAGTTCTTTATAGATTCTGGATATTAGCCCTTTGTCAGATGGATAGATTGCAAAAATTTTCTTCCATTCTCTAGGTTGCCTGTTCACACTGATGCTAGTGTCTTTTGCTGTGCAGAAGCTCTTTAGTTTAATTAGGTCCCATTTGTCAATTTTGGTTTTTGTTGCCATTGCTTTTAGTGTTTTAGTCATGAAGTCTTTGCCCATGCCTATGTCAAGAATGGTATTGCTTAGGTTTTCTTCTAGGGTTTTTATGGTTTTAGGTCTTATGTTTAAGTCTTTAATCCATTTTGACTTAATTTTTGTATAAGGAGTAAGGAAGGGGTCCAGTTTCAATTTTCTGCATATGGCTAGCTAGTTTTCCCAGCACCATTTATTAAATAGGGAATCCTCTCCCCATTGCTTGTTTTTGTCAGTTTTGTCAAAGATCAGATGGCTGTAGATGTGTGGTGTTATAATCCCATCACCTCAGCCCCAAATCTCCTTAAGCTGATAAGCAACTTAGCAAAGTCTCAGGATACAAAATCAATGTGCAAAAATCACAAGCATTCCTATACACTAACAATAGACAGAGAGAGACAAATCGTGAGTGAACTCCCATTCACAATTACTTCAAAGAGAATAAAATACCTAGAAATACAACTTACAAAGGATGTGAAGGATCTCTTCAAGGAGAGCTACAAACCACAGCTCAAGGAAAAAAAGAGGACAAACAAATGGAAAAACATTCCATGGATAGGAAAAATCAATATTGTGAAAATGGCCACACTGCCCAAAGTAATTTAGAGATTCAATGCTATCCCCATCAAGCTACCACTGAATTTCTTCACAGAATTAGAAAAAACTATTTTAAATTTCATATGGAACAAAAAAAAATAACCCATGTAGCCAAGACAACCCTATGCAAAAAGAACAAAGCTGGAGGCATCACACTACCTGACTTCAAACTATACTACAAGGCTACAGTAACCAAAACAGCATGATACTGGTACCAAAACAGATATATAGACCAATGGAACAGAACAGAGGCCTCATTGGGTGTTTTATTGAAGACTACAAAATGAAAAGAGGAGTTGATTTGAACAAGGAAGATTTTAAAACATATTTCAGAAACATAGGTATTACATGAAGTGAAATACACCTCATGAAGTTGCTTCTTAGAAAGCGATGTCCTTCTCTTTCCCCTGAACTCTTTCTAGGTCACCTTCTCTCCTTGCTTTGAGAAAAGAATTGGATGGGGAAACAGAGTAATAACTGCCAAGTTGTTCTCAATAAGTTGTAGCCTTACAGTTCCTTACAGCCTGGGTACTATGGCAATATTCTTTACCTCTCTGTAGCTCAGTTTGTTCATCCTTAAAATGGGCAGCATAAGTAGTATGTAACCGAACTCTTGAATTCTAACTACCTAGAAAACAGCCTCTTAAACTGATGACCTGATAGTCAAGGAGTATGGGTTTTAGTGTGGATTCCATGAGTTAATGCATGCAAAGTCATTCATTGAGCACTTGCTATCATTGTTATTACAACTGTTGCTCAAGCTGGAGAAGAGGTGATGATGACAGAAAAAGAAAGCATTATTGTTCAGTTCCCACCTATGAGTGAGAACATGCGGTGTTTGGTTTTCTGTTCTTGTGATAGTTTGCTAAGAATGATGGTTTCCAGCTGCATCCATGTCCCTACAATGGACACAAAGTCATCCTTTTTTATGGCTGCATAGTATTCCATGATGTATATGTGCCACATTTTCTTAATCCAGCAGCACAGCAACATGGCACAAGTATACATATGTAACAAACCTGCATGTTATGCACATGTACCCTAGAACTTAAAGTATAATAATAATAATAAATAAAAAAAAAGAAAGCATTATTTAGGTAGTGAGATATTGGGGATGATGGAGAGTTTCCTCCAAAATATCAGCTTCACTGAATGGTAACAGTAGACACTCCAGGCTAAGGCCTGGCAGTATAGCATTCCCTAGTCTTCTAAAGCCAACAATTGATTCAGTGATAGACACTTAACCTAAGTTACTCTCATGAAGTGCCAATTTAAAAGGGCAGAGGCTTCACCTGCTTTGCTCTCTGCTCTGTTTCCTGCCACTTGTTTGAAGAATGTTAAATAAATTTGGGACTTAAGAAAAAAAATTCCCTTTCCACTAGGCTTGCTCAACTGATAGAATAAAAGCCTTGAGCAACTGACAGCCATTTATTTTAGTCTCATGAAAGGAGCTCCTCTTTGAGAATGAAGCCAAACCAGAGGACAAAAGAACCAAGAGAAAAAAGATAGGTTCCTGAAGACATTTGAGCACCTGGTTACAGCTCTGCCTGAAGGAAACATACTCTTGATCCTACTAGGTAAAGAGAGCAATAAAATCAATCTCTTCCTCTCTGTGTTATCATTCTTTATTGTTATTATTGTTCTTTTTAAATCCATTTGAGTAAGGTTTCTGTAACTTGTAACTCACAGAGTCTTGACTTTACTGTCCTTGTACTTGAGTTTACTCAAACATCTCTAGGTTAGATTAAATTGAGAAGCAGAGAACACAGTCCCAAGGGAGATGTAGATAGGACAGGATGTAGAAGAGACAAGTGAGATTCCCCAGAGCCCTGCTTTAGATGGAGTCAGGAGACTCCACCTTTTCCTGTCCTAACAGAAACCTCAAGCAGGAGAGCAGGGGAGGTAATCTCACTCCATATTGTTTCTACTACAATTCTTGTGGCCAGGACGATTTCTAGATAATCTGATCCTACTCGGACTATAGAGGATTGGAGAAAGAAGAACTCAGAGCTCCCAAGTTTACCTGGTCTGGAAGTCTTCACACCTGAAAGTTTTCATTTCATTCCCTGAAAAGTTGATGTATTGGAAACACACATTTGTTTCATAGTTACACCCTTGTGAAAAGCTTTTAATTTAATTAATTTATTTTTTAACTAAGGCTCTCCTTTCGAACGACCCTCAGCTACTTCCACTTTAGTGGAAGGAAAACCTCTCAGTCCAAATTACCGAAGGTAAGGACAGCATCTTGTTTGTATTTTAATTCCTGTTTGGCAGAGTACCAGGAAGTATGCAAGAGCCTCCTTTAATCAATTCCTGCCGTGGACAAGCCAGACATATTTCATCTTCTGATTGGACCCTCAGGGCTGAATTTGCAAAGAATGCATTCTAAGCCATTAAGCCAATAAATGAACCTATATTCAAAAAAGACTGTTTAAGTAGTTAGTTTACTTATAGGGGATTTAAAGGTATAAAATCACTGGTTTAGGAATGGACGGGCTGCAGATCAGAGCTTATCTCCCACTTGGCTGAGCTGTCATGGAGGAAGCTGGCAGCCACTCAGAACAGACAGTCACTTGACCAGTCGCTGTCACCATTTGCAACTAGAGGCACACACACAAAAAGATGACCATATGGCACCTGCCTCAACAACAACTGTATCTAAGTAGACAGTGAAGTTGTATGTCCTTTAGCTGTCATGAAGTTGAATTTCAACAGAAAGTGAGTGGTAGTTAAACAATTTCTGCCAGAAAGATTAAAATTGAAAGGCTTAATTTCATCCCTATCTTGTATAAACAGTATAAATGTCTTCTCTTTATCATGGTCAGATCTTTCCAACTCTACATTAATTATGATCCAATTAACAAATTGACCATGATAGCCCATCTTCTCTCTTGCAGTTTGTAAAAAAAATCAGGATTTCTTCACTTGGCTTTCTCTTGGCTCACATTCTACATATGTCTCCTAAAGATCTTGGGTAAATTTAAGCTTTTATTCATAGATTTGCTCCTATACAAAAGTCATGTTTAATGTGCATGTTTCTCACACAGGGGCAATCATATTAATATATACTTCTCTTTAGTGTTTTCTAAAATGTGATCCATAGAAAACTACTCTTACAGGTCCCCTTAAAAAAAAAAACGGAGGGTGCTCCATGGTTAAATAAGTTTGGGAAACATCAGATGTGACATTCTTCCTTCTGAGATTCACAATGCATGACATTGCATGCAAAAGGCTCTGAGAAGTTATGTAGAAAACAAAACATTTTCTTCTAGGGTTTTTATAGTTTGGGGTTTTACATTTAAGTTTTTAATCCATCTTGAGTTAATTTTTGTATGAGGTGTAAGGAAAGGGTCTAGTTTCAATTTTCTGCATATGGCTAACCAGTTCTCCCAGCATCATTTATTAAACAGGAAATCCCTTCCTCATTGCTTGTTTTTGTCAGATTTGTTTAATATCAGATGATTGTAGATGTGCAGTCTTATTTCTGAGTTCTCTATGCAACAAAGGTGCACATCCTACACATGTACCCCAGAACTTAAAATAAAAATTAAAAAAATAAATTTACATTTCTCTAATTACTAAAAAATAAAAGAAGGAAAGAAATTGTGGTAGATATACCATGGAATATTACTCAGCCATAAAAAAGAAATGAAATAATAACATTTGTAGGAACCTAGATGGACTTGGAGACTATTATTCCAAGTGAAGAAACTCAGGAATGGAAAACAAAACATCGTATGTTGTCACTTATAAATGGAAGCTAAGCTATGCAGATGCAAAGGCATAATAATAATATAATGGACTTTGGGAACTCAGGGGAAAGGGTGGAAGTGGAGTAAGGGATAAAAGACTACAAACTGGGTACAGTGTATACTGTTTGGGTGATGGGTGCACCAAAATCTCATAAGTCACCACTAAATAACTTATTCATGTAACAAAATACCATCTGGTTCCCCCAAAAACCTATGGAAATAAAACATTTTTAAAATGAAAACGAAACAAAACAAAAAAACCTGTTTAACTGTCTTTCATCCAGTATTTAAAGAATCAATTTGTCTAATGGAGAAACCCCATCTCTACTAAAAATACGAAATTAGCCGGACATGGTGGCACATGCCTGTAATCCCAGCTACTTGGGAGGCTGTGGCAGGAGAATTGCTTGAACCCCGGAGGCGGACATTGCAGTGAGCCAAGATCGCGCCATTGCTCTCCAGCCTGGGCAACAAGAGTGAAACTCTGTCAAAAAAACAAAAAAAAAAAAAAAAAAGAAAAAGAAAAGACAGGAAACTTTTCTTCGTAGACCTCTGTTAACAGTCTACAAAGCCAGCAGCTTGGGGAACTAAGTGTGGGTCTGGCTTCAGAGACAAACACTAGACCTTCCTTTATGCCCAGAGCTGAGGTAAGACAATTTTTAATATGTATTAATGGTGTGTATGTGTTTATGCTTAAGATAAGATTCCATGTCTTTAATTAATTCCCTTGGCTTTATTCAGAAGTGTTTCAGGATGGGAAAATGACTGGTCATCATGGTTTTCTAGTCTAAAGTCCAAGATTTTGCTAAGATATTTTTAAATGCACATCTTGATTAGACAATATTTTAATACAAAGCAAATAGTAATATAGTTCATGGAAGTTCATATCATTGATTTTATATGTCACCTAGACAGGATCTGGGGTGGGCTTCCTGAAAGCCTAAGTCTAACTCTAACTTAGGTGCTCCCTACCTCCCAGCCAAACTAGCACCTCCTCCACCCCCATTTGCTATCCTCCTTAGTCTGTGATCCTGGCTTTGACTGAGAGGCAAGGAGGCAACAGGCCAAAGGTGGGAAGGCAGGAAAAGGAAGGCACTGAAGGACAAGTGGAAACAACTTGGGAGGGGTAGAATTAAAGCTCCTACGCTGCTCTCCACGCACTTCCCAGTCTCAAGTACCTCACCCAGGAGAGTCATTAAATCACTTACTTAAATTAATTAATCAAAGGTGCAAGCAATACCTCCGAGGGAAAAATACTATATTTGGATTCTTAAAATATTTCTGATGCTAAAAACTTAAAATGTTTTATATGTGTTTTATATATAGATATACATATGTAAAATTACTTATATTCTAAAAAGATGCCTGTGCCATTGAATGAGGATGTTAGCACCCTCACTTGACCAATGAGATCACAAAGCTTGTACAATGAGTCAACCGCCCCAGGTTACAGAAAGAATCATCAGGAACAGTGGGCCTCCCAATTATTTCTTCTTACCCAACATATTGAATTCCGTTGTCATATGAGAATTAAAGATGTACTCTTGGCTTGTGGCCACATTCTTATTTGCTAGTATATGAAATATCGTTAGATGTATATCTTCTTTTAAAATGTCCTCCTTTTCTCTTGCTCCTCATCCCCCATCTCAAACTGTCAAGTGATTGTGTATTTCTGAAATAATTAATGTCTATAGAGCAACTGAAATGTCTAAGGGCATTTTATATAACAGCAAAAAAAACCACAAAAAACAAAAAACAAAAAAAAACCATATAAAGCAGAAGAAATTCAGTCTACTTGTTGTTTTGTCTACAAATATCAAACAACCAAACACCTGGTTTGATTGATTTTCTAAATTGTGCTGATTGAGTGGACTGGTGGTTTTCATCTAATAAACATGTAACTCAATCCTTCCTTTTCCTAAATGTAGCTTTGTGTTCAGCATCAAACCCCATTGTCACTGATTATTAAGATGTCCACATTATGAAATATTTTACTTGGAAATAAGTCACTCCATTGTATTAAGTGGCATCTATGTGTTCATTAGGCAGCTTTTTGTTTGTTTTTTAGTAGAGCCTTTACACAGCATTGTGAAAAAGAGCAAAGTCAAACAGACATGGCCTGTACCTTAAGAATTCTAGAAAAGAGGATGATCCTTGTGTGCAACTATCAGGAACGGCAGAAGTAAGGACCTAGAAAGAGGGCTTCATGGAGATGTGGCATTTGACTTGAGCTTAGAAATATAGAAAGGGGCCAGGCACAGTGGCTCATGCCTGTAATCCCAGCACTTTGGGAGGCCAAGGTGGGTGAATCACTTGAGATTAGGAGTTTAAGACCAGCATGGCCAACATCATGAAACCCTGTCTCTACTAGAAATACAAAAACTAGCCAAGAGTGGTGGTGGGTGCCTGTAATCTCAGCTACTTGGGAGGCTAAGGTGGGAGAATCGCTTGAACCCGAAAGGCAGAGGTTGCAGTGAGCTGAGATCACACTGCTGTACTCCAGCCTGGGCAACAGAGCAAGATTCCATCTCAAAGAAAAAAAAAAGAAAACAAAAGAAAGAAAAGAAATATAGAATGAATTTGAACAAATCCAAATGGAAGGAAAGAGTATAAGCAAAATTACAGAGTTGGCAACATCATTGTCTGTTTGGGTATGGCCAAGGTGTGATAGCTGAGGGTGGCCACGTTGTTTTCAGAGTGAGGTTTTACCAGCTCACAGTGGACTTAGATGTTTGGCTACAAAGACTGAACCTCACTAGGTGTGCACAGAGAGTTTGTTATCTCACAGCCCTCTCAGAGGGATGGAGTCGAGTGGCCAAGAGCAGGGGCTCAAATTCGACCCCCTTGCTTCCTGGGAAGATTATTTAATCCCTTCCAAGTTTAAGTTGCCTCATCTGAAAAATGAAGAAAACAATAGCTCCTTCCTCCTGGGTCTGATGCAAGTTAGGTGAGTTTATTCGTTTTTGCACAAGTATTTACTGAGCAACTATTATTTTCCAGGCACTCTTCCAAGTATTGACAATACAGCTGTGATGAAAAAAGGCAAACTTCTTAGGGGGGTTACATTCTAATGGAGGAGACAGACGGGACACTAGATAAATTAAGCTTCATGATCATGATGAGTGCTATGAAGAAAAAATAAATCAGAAAAGGAAGATTGAAAGCAACAGGTTGATATTGGTCAGAGAAGACCTCACTGAGAAAGTGACTCGTGAGTAAAGATTTTTGGGCATGTAATGATAAATATCTGTCGTCAAAACATTCCAGGCAAAGGAAGAAACACATGCAAAGGTCCTGGGGCAGGAGTGTGGCTGGAGCAGAGTAAGAGATAAGTCCATGTAAGTTACAGTGGGGTTGGGGCTAGGGCTGGTGAGAGATGAAGGTCATGTAGGTCCTTCGACGTTCAGAATAAGGACTTCGCCTGTTACTTTCAGTGATACAGGCAGCTGTTGAAGCTCTTCAGGAAAAGGGGGACATGATTTATACTTTAACAGGATCCTTCAGGCTGTTCAGTAATGCATGTAACATGCTTAGCACGGGCTGGGGACATGGTATGGCCTCAATAAATGTTAGCTATTATCCTTGGTTGTGTTTTTTTTTTAGTGTTGGCATGACAGGGTCTGGGGGATACCAGGATGTCTAATACTATCTAGGATCCACAGGATACTACAGTCTGTTCAAACCCTCTTCCCAGTCCTATTTTAGCAGTAAGACTTGCATGACTGTGACAAATGGGCCACTCACTTCCATGAAAGGATCAGACAGATCTGGCTGTTGGCTATGCTTTTCTTGTGATAAGATGCCCTGCATTTGCGAGGTGAGGTGATTGCACGTGTACATATCAGGCTATTGTCAAGCTGCCCTGCACAGACGTGGTTAAAGTGTGAAGGCAGGAATTGGCCAGGAAAACAGTTTTCTGGAAGTGCCAGAAGCTCTTGGATGCTGCACAGGGTTATTCCCAAGCCAGCTGACAACATGCTGTCATTGCAGACAGCCCCACAACACTGAAAGCCCAGAGTTACCTGGGGGTTGGGAAGTGGAAGCTTCTAGTGGTGTTAAGGATCTATTTGTTCCTCCCTTGTTCTCAGGAGCTAATGATCATATAGTGAGTATAAAATAATAGTAACTATAATGTAGGTAAGGGGACACTCCATCCACTGAGAATCACTTTCAAACACAGCCAGTTAAGCATAAGTTGATAAAACTTTTGTGAAAGGTAATTTGGGTAATAGTTATCAAAATTTTTCATAAAACCCATACCCATTTACCTAGTAATTCCACATATGGACAAAAATATAGTTGTGAAGTGATAGATGCATGTAAAAAAGTCACTTAAAATATCTACTCTGGTTCTCAACTACTTAAAACATAGGGGCTGGATTTTGTGTTTTTCTTTCTTTTTCTTTTTTTCTTTTTCTTTTTTTTTTTTTTTGAGAGAGAGTTTCGCCCTTGTCACTCAGGCTGGAGTGCAGTGGTGCGATCTCAGCTCATTGCAACCTCCACCTCCCAGATTCAAGAAATTCTCCTGCCTCAGCCTCTGGAGTAGCTGGGATTACAGGTACCCGCCACCAGGCCTGGCTAATTTTGTATTTTTAGTAGAGATGAGGTTTCACCATGTTGGCCAAGCTGGTTTTGAACTCCTGGCCTCAAGCAATCCACCTGTCTTGGCCTCCCAAATTGCTAGGATTACAGGCATGAGCCACCGCGCCCAGCTGATTTTGTGTTTTTCGAGGTCACTTCAATACTTACCCAACACAATTGTAGAATTCAGTGTAGTATAGTCACGTAGCCAATAAGTGGCATGGGTAGGAAGCAGACGTTCTCTGTGGTGGGGTCACTAGAGAAGATATGATTGTAAGGAAGACTCTGAGCTGAGCCTTGCAAACTGGATGCACGATCTTTCAAACACCGGCTGTTCTTTCACTGGCTAACAAGGCCTTGCCTGTGTTTTTTCAGGCAACTCACATCTGTCTCCTCTCTTCCCACAATTAAAGTTATTGGGTCACATTTGGAAAAATTATGTTTCAGGGAATGAAGACCTTTTCCCTATGCTAATTTTTTTCAAAATGTGTTCCGCACAAGCTGAATAGTGTCAAAGCCAAAATAATATATGGAGATAAATCTCCATATTAAACATCTTATTTGGGAATCATGGAATTGCAATTCGAGGCATAAACAGGGTTGGTCTAGGCTAAGTCCAAAGAGCAAAGAGAAGGTTGGCACTTTTATTAGAAAGAGAAATGTTACATATTGTTTTGAAACAAAACTCATTGGTACAGTAAAGAAAGCTTTTGGGAGCTAACAAGCTCTGATTGGTGAGGGATAGTGGTAGATAAAGCTAATCTTTGAGTCACAGCAGGTCGATGCAGCAGTTACCAGGTAAATCTGGTTTTAGGGTTATAGAAGTTGGTCTTGTGGAAAAATGTTTGGAGCTGGTGGTATGTGCTCCAACCGCTTTTTCCCCAGCCCTTCAAGTATCATTTAGTTAGGTATGACAAAAATGACCCAAATTGTATAATTAACTTTAAAACCACAGTAGGCATTAACAGATATGAATAGGTGCTACTGGAAAGTGTCTCACAATTAATTACTTGAGGTGATGTGGTTGAAGTTATTCAAGCATCCTGACTGAAGAGCTTCTCAGAACGCTTATTATGTACCAAGAAACTCCAAGAGTGAGGCATTGTGGTCAAAAGAACACTCCAGATTTATTTGGCTATGGAGGTCGTTTGTTTGTTTTGCATCTCTTAACATTCTGCAAGCCAAATGTCTTGAAGAATACAACTTTGGAAACTTCCAGATTGGTCAGAACATTGGGCCTTGCCAAGGTAGGAAAAAACAAACAAACAAACAAACAAACAAAGAAACTTCTCCAGAGCAGACGTTGTTACCATAACTTCAGGAATGTGACTTCTAGTTGGTGCCCTTCTCATCAGCTCCAGTCAGAAAACACCCATCAGTCAAAGAACCCAAACTTACAAAAAAAAAAAACATGGTGGTATAAGGAACCAACAAATATAAAGAGCCATCACATTCACGATTTTAAGCCCCTTCAATAAACAATGCATATGCAGTTGCCAGAAAATTTACATCTTTAGATGACAAGACTTCAGTCCCAGCTGTCAGTCAAGAGAAGCCTGGGGAATTCTCAAGAGGGTTTTTAAAAAAAATACCCAGGCAGATGTGCATCTGGAAGGCAATCCCACATTCCATCTCAGCCTGAACGTTGTCTTTAGGCAAAAGACCACATATCTAAGAGGATGGCAAGATTCACCTTGTGTTGTCAACAGTAAATATGTCAATCACACTCAGAGAAGGCTTGACAGACTGTGATTCACATTTGCATCAATTCAGGATAGCTGCCTACAGCTGTCTTTGGATTGGTGGCAATCTCAGGACCCAAAGAAGAGTCTCTCCAGATCACGGAGTCACTTCCTCTTCACTGACATCTTGAAGATGGTATGTTGGGCAACCTCAACATGGGGACGTTGGGCCTGGTTGTCTATTCCCATGTCACAGCACCACACTGTGGGATATGGTACCCCAACATGACAAGACAAAATAAAAATAACATAGGCCAGCCCAGTCAGCCCCTTTTTCAACTTTAAGTAAGCAAAGCTGAGCAGACCAGCTCTGCCTGCTGGCACACTGTCAGATCTCTTCAGATGAGTACCCATAGGCCTTACTGCCTAGCCAAGGCCTGCTGAGAGGATTTGAATTTACAGCTAGAGTGACAGCAGTCTTTTAAGTAAAATGCAAGCTTACATCAGAAAGTGTAAGCCTAGGAACACTGTCAAGACTTCAGAGAGTTAGAAAGACACGTTCTGAAAGCCAAATGTTGGGATTTGAATCTTCACTGCATCACCCATGACCATTGTCCACTTAAGTGTGTTTAATTTACCTCTTTGTGCCTCAGTTGCCTCATCAGAAAGTAAAAATAATAAAGGTCCCTAACCCTCATTCTAATTTCTGTGAATACTAAATTAGATTACTATATAAATAGATACATAGATAAATAGATTTGGGGTAAGTACCAGGTACATAATACATGCTCAATATATTATTAGGTTTTATTATTATTCACTTGCTTTCTTTTATTAATACTAGGCTTAGGTCAATAGGGAGTATGTATATATGTCTCTTATTTGAAAGTACGTAAAGTCAAAACACTGAGTACTTTCTCCAAAGCTGAGAAATTCCATTTTTTGAGCAAGAGTCAAATGGAGGATGCTTGCATTTTTCCTTTCAAATATTTTCTCTACCTCTGTTTCTTCCTCTTACCCCAGGTATACTCTTGGAAAAACGAAAATGGTTCTCTGTGAACAAAACAACTATACTCAGATATCCCTTTTTGTGTCCCAAATGTGTTTCATAAACCATACAGAATGGATAAGAAAGGATTATAAGTATGGAGGGCTTTATGCTCTTGCTGCTTCTGGCCTGCCTGGATTCTTTGATTTCTGTCAGCCTTTTTCAGGGAGTCATTGAAAGGCTGTCATGGCCTCTCATGTAAAGTATGTGCTTTGGTTTGGTAAGGGTTTACTTGGGAAACTATTTCTAGGAAACTAGTTTATTCCATCCCAAAAAATAACCCCACCCTGTTAAGACAAAGGAGTACAGCAAACAGAAGTTACCCAAGGACTTGGTCGCCAGGGCATGGTTTAGCTGTGAAGCCAGTGATATGTGTCTTGTCCTTGGGGGACAAACGACCACTAAAGAGATAGCCTTTGTGCCAAGCAGGACCTCAGAGAAGGTTTGGAAACTAAGCTGTGTCATAGGCATCAAGCCTAGAATCACAAAGCAAACCAGAAGGAAATGAGGAGGTAAAAGGAATCAAAAGCAGCAAAGCAAAGCTGAACCAAGAAGTCAACGCACAGGGCATGCAGAGGCTGGAGAGGGACAAAGGTTGGGAAAGGCCAAGGACAGGAGGGACAAGAAAGCACACATGTAAAAGGAAAGTGAACGCCTGAAGATAGGCAATTAGGAGAGCAAAATCTGCGTACTGGATAAACCCAGAAGGAGATAAGAAGTATCTGTCTTATACATGTGGAGAAAAAACAAAAGAAAAGAAACTCAAGATCAAGAAGTCACAGGAACAAGGCTAAGACCCTGACTTGGTGAGGAGGGATTGGCAGCCTGCTGGTAACTGGTCATAATGGTTAATTTAACTATTTAGCAATCTGGAAAATATGTAACTTATAGGAGGAAATGCATTATTTTCAGTCTCTTGTGGAAACTTGCAGTTCAAGGAATTGAGATAGGACACATGAGCATGGGCACTTCCTACATGGAGCCTGAAAGGCTATCACCCACATGAGGCCAACTGAACTTTCTCTTCACCACTGCCTCCCTAGCCGGAAGAAGCAGAGGCAGGACAGGAACTCAGAAGCAGTTGGATATACCTTCGTGTCTACTATTACTTGGGTTTCACAGGAAGGTCAGCTGTTTTATCTCCATTTTAGGAAACTGAGGCTGGTTAACTGAGAGGTTAACTAAAGAGTCTCAGGATATAGAAGATTCAGAGAAAATCAAACTAGAATTCAGAGCTCAATCCTTTTGTAAGAAGCCAATATTCAAACGAGTGCAAAATTTAACAGCCAATTTCACACACACTTTGGGATTGGGAAAGGAAAAGAATACCAAGTCCGAATAAGGCTCTAATAATGCTTTTGGCATCTCCCCTGTTCCGCTGGAGAGCCATTATGTAATGGGAAACTTTGTGCAAGCATAATTTGATACTAATAACAATAGTATGATTTACTGAGAACTTTCTTTAGGCCAGGCATTGTTCTAAGCACTTGATGTAAATTAATTCACTTGACACTCACAATAATGCTGTGAAGTAGGTGCTATTATTGTCTCTGTTTTATAGATGAAGATACTGAGGCACAGAGAGGTTATATAACATGCCTGAGGTCACACAGCAGTCAAAGTCAGGGCCAGGCCTGGTACTCAGACAGTCTGACTGCAGAGTTTGTGATCTGAACCATTATGTTCTCCTGTGAGTTATATAAATAACATTGCAACATTTCAGATCTTTGGGCAAGATCTGAAAACTATACTAACTCTGTTCCTTTCACATTCATAACCCAAGCCTCTAGATTAGAAATTTTTTCATTCAGAGATTTATGTGCCATGTAACCAAGGCTCATCCAAGCCTCTAAAAAGACACTGAGCTGCAAAGATGGAGCCCTCATTCTACTTGTCTCTGTATTCTTACGGTCTAACCAAATACCTGGCATAAAACACGTGCCCATTATGCATTCGGTAAATGGATGAAACAGGCACTGGCCAGCTTGCACCATCAACAACACTCATTTTTAAAGGAAGAACCCTAATTCTGCACACAGCGTAGGGAATCATAACAATTGTAATTAGTTGTCTTAACGTCTGTCTCTCCCACTAGGCCCACAGACTCTATGAGCACAAGAACTGTGTTTTATTTTTCTTTATATCCCAAATGAAAGTCAATATGCCTGGGGCACAGCTGTACTCAGTAATTTTTTGGTGAATAGGTAAACTCAGTTTATAGAACCTCATACCTATGTGCTGAGAAAGCTGAATTCAATGCCACCAGTTATCAGATGAGTGTTGCTTGGATTGCCAGGACTCTACTGTGGTCTCAATCTGACTGTAGGAAGGGATTTACTAGGTCAAGTCAACCAATGCCCATTGAAATGACAAAAGGCATCATTTTCTAAGCACTGAGCAATGCATGTGGCATAGGAGGAAGGGGTGACAAAAGCTGCTGACCTGGGAACGATGGCTGGGAGGAGAGGGAGGCTTACATATCAATGAAATTACCAAGTGCTACTCCTAGGCACATCTTTGTCCTGGGCAAAGCTATGCAACTCAGAATGTTCCCTGGATGTGCTGAGAAATGGCAAAAATTAAAGTTGGAAAGAAATGGTGCATCCATCTGTAGAAGGCCATTAAACAAGGCAGATATGGTAGGTCATCAGGAGCCTTGGTTAAGAGGGGGAGTAATGAAGGGAAGCAGCAGAATTTCAGGAACAGTATACAGGTTCTTATTGAATGAGAAGAGATTAAAGTAGGGACCCTGGTGTATAAAGGTCTGGAATAGAACAGAATCTTTTTTACTGGTGGACTATCTGGCAGCATGGCTAGATAAAAGGAAAACAGTTTTGAACAAAGGAGGGCCTTCTCAGTGCCACAAATCACACCTTCCTACTAGTAATGCCAACTCTAATGTGCAACATGAGATCTGAAAAACAGCTTTGCCTATTTCTCATAAACACAACAGGGCTCCCTGAACCACCAATGATTCTCATTGTTTCTTGTTCAGTTTCCTGGGAGAATTCTAGTTTAGCCTCTTCCCACAAGTCCCACAGTTATGAAATTAGATATAGATTATCCTAAATGTATTCCTAAAAGTATTGGTATTCTGAGAAAAGTGGTGCAATGGTCAAATAAGATTGGGAATCAGAGTCTCCCTGAAAAGAGCTCTGGATAGGGAATCAGGAAATTGGAGCTATAGTCCTGACATAGTTTGCCTGTGTCCCCACCCAAATCTCATCTCAAATTATAATCCCCATAATCCCCACGTGCTGAGGGTGGGATCTGGTGGGAGGTGATTGGATCATGGGGGCAGTTTCCCCCATGCTGTTCTCGATATGGAGTGAGTTCTCATGAGATCTGATGGTTTTATAAGGGGCTCATCCCCCTTTTCTCATTCACTGTGTCTCACCTGCCACCATGTAAGACGTGCCTTTGCTTCTCTCTCACCTTTTGCCATGATTGTAAGTATCCTGAGGCCTCCCCAGCCATGTGCAACTGTGAGCCAATTAAACTTCTTTTATAAATTACCTAGTCTTAGGTATGTCTTCACAGCAGTGTGAAAATGGACTAATACAAGTCCCTGTCTTGCAACTTCTTTGCCTTATGACATTGAAAAGTCACTTTATCTCATGTAATTCTAAGTGTTTTGAAATCTGAAATGCATAAACATCAATCTCTAATCAGATAAAATAGTGTATTTGAATCCTTTGGAAATATATAATGGAGTAAAACCATATAAAGAATGTAGTGAGGCCAGGCACAGTGGCTCATGCCTATAATCCCAACACTTTGGGAGGTTGAGGCAGGCAGATCACTTGAGGTCAGGAGTTCAAGACCAGCTTGGCCAATATGGGAAAACCCCATCTCTACTAAAAATACAAAAATTAGCCAGGCGTGGTGGCTGGCACCTGTAATCCCAGCTACTTGGGAAGCTGAGGCAGGAGAATTGCTTGAACCTGAGTGGTAGAGGTTGCAGTGAGCCAAGACGGCGCCACTGCACTCCAGCCTGGGTGACAAAGTGAGACTCCACCTCAAAAAAATAAAAAAAGAATGTAATGAGAATTTGTTATTAAAATTCAAATGCTTATCCATTGCTATGGATCAAATTTGTCTCCACCCCCAAATTCATATGTTAAAGTCCTAACTCACTGTGACTGTATTTGCAGATAAGGCTTTTAGGAAGTTAATTAGGAGGTTAAATAAAGTCGTAAGGGAGAAGTCCTAACCTGATAGGGTGGTAGCCTTAGAAGAAGAAGAGAGAGAGATTTCTTGCTATGTTTACACGTGTGCACGTGTGCACAGGCACACACACATACACACCAGGGAAACGTTGGGTGAGCACACAGTGAGGTGAGTGTCTGGAAGCCAGGAAGAGAGTGTTCACCAGAACCTGACCATGCTGGCACCCTGATCTTGGACTTTCAGCCTCTGGCACTGTGAGAAAATAAATTTCTGTTGTTTAAGCCACCCAGTCTATGGCATTTTGTTATGGTAGCCTGAACAGGCTAAGACATTCATATATGTTAATATTATTATTCATGTTTCTATTTATATTTTTACATGTCGTATGAGGCATTCAGAAAGAAAAACTGGCATAAACATGAGACAGAACCCATTCTTGTCAGAAAAATTCTCTGTGGGAGCAGAACGGGATTTCTGAGACTTGAGAAGATAAAACACCTAGAAGTTTTTTTTTTAAAAAAAAAAAAAACAAGGCCCTCAGTGACACAGGTGACCTTGTACAGAACTCAGTGCAGGATTTCTAAGATGCAAAATGAGGAGATCATCTGCCGAGAAACAGCTCCAGTCTCCAACTCCCAGCGCGAGTGACACAGAAGACCGGTGATTTCTGCATTTTCAACTGAGGTACTGGGTTCATCTCACTAGGGAGTGCCAGACAATCGGTGCTGGTCAGCTGCTGCAGCCCGACCAGTGAGAGCTGAAGCAGGGTGAAGCATCGCCTCACCTGGGAAGCACAAGGGGAAAGGGAATCCCTTTTCCTAGCCAGGGGAACTGAGACACACAACACCTGGAAAATCGGGTAACTCCCACCCCAATACTGCGCTTTAAGCAAACAGGCACACCAGGAGATTATATCCCACACCTGGCCAGGAGGGTCCCACGCCCACGGAGCCTCCCTCATTGCTAGCACAGCAGTCTGCCATCTAACTGCAAGGCAGCAGCGAGGCTGGGGGAGGGGCGCCCGCCATTGCTGAGGCTTAAGTAGGTAAACAAAGCTGCTGGGAAGCTCGAACTGGGTGGAGCTCACAGCAGCTCAAGGAAACCTGCCTGTCTCTGTAGACTCCACCTCTGGGGACAGGGCACAGCTAAACAACAACAAAGGCAGCAGAAACCTCTGCAGACGCAAACGACTCTGTCTGACAGCTTTGAAGAGAGCAGTGGATCTCCCAACACGGAGGTTGAGATCTGAGAAGGGACAGACTGCCTGTTCAAGTGGGTCCCTGACCCCTGAGTAGCCTAAGGGGGAGACATCCCCCACTAGGGGCAGTCTGACACCCCACACCTCACAGGGTGGAGTACACCCCTGAGAGGAAGCTTCCAAAGCAAGAATCAGACAGGTACACTCGCTGTTCAGAAATATTCTATCTTCTGCAGCCTCTGCTGCTGATACCCAGGCAAACAGGGTCTGGAGTGGACCTCAAGCAATCTCCAACAGACCTACAGCTGAGGGTCCTGACTGTTAGAAGGAAAACTATCAAACAGGAAGGACACCTACACCAAAACCCCATCAGTACGTCACCATCATCATCAAAGACCAGAGGCAGATAAAACCACAAAGATGGGGAAAAAGCAGGGCAGAAAAGCTGGAAATTCAAAAAATAAGAGCGCATCTCCCCCGGCAAAGGAGCACAGCTCATCGCCAGCAACAGATCACAGCTTGATGGAGAATGACTTTGACGAGATGAGAGAAGATGGCTTCAGTCCATCAAACTTCTCAGAGCTAAAGGAGGAATTACATACCCAGTGCAAAGACACTAAAAATCTTGAAAAAAAAGTGGAAGAATTGATGGCTAGAGTAATTAATGCAGAGAAGGTCATAAACGAAATGAAAGAGATGAAAACCATGACACGAGAAATACATGACAAATGCACAAGCTTCAGTAACCGACTCGATCAACTGGAAGAAAGAGTATCAGCGATTGAGGATCAAATGAATGAAATGAAGCGAGAAGAGAAACCAAAAGAAAAAAGAAGAAAAAGAAATGAACAAAGCCTGCAAGAAGTATGGGATTATGTAAAAAGACCAAATCTACGTCTGATTGGGGTGCCTGAAAGTGAGGGGGAAAATGGAACCAAGTTGGAAAACACTCTTCAGGATATCATCCAGGAGAACTTCCCCAACCTAGTAGGGCAGGCCAACATTCAAATCCAGGAAATACAGAGAACGCCACAAAGATACTCCTCGAGAAGAGCAACTCCAAGACACATAATTGCCAGATTCACCAAAGTTGAAATGAAGGAAAAAATCTTAAGGGCAGCCAGAGAGAAAGGTCGGGTTACCCACAAAGGGAAGCCCATCAGACTAACAGCAGATCTCTCGGCAGAAACTCTACAAGCCAGAAGAGAGTGGGGGCCAATATTCAACATTCTTAAAGAAAAGAATTTTCAACCCAGAATTTCATATCCAGCCAAACTAAGTTTCATAAGTGAAGGAGAAATAAAATCCTTTACAGATAAGCAAATGCTTAGAGATTTTGTCACCACTAGGTCTGCCTTACAAGAGACCCTGAAGGAAGCACTAAACATGGAAAGGAACAACCAGTACCAGCCATTGCAAAAACATGCCAAAATGTAAAGACCATCGAGGCTAGGAAGAAACTGCATCAACTAACGAGCAAAATAACCAGTTAATATCATAATGGCAGGATCAAGTTCACACATAACAATCTTAACCTTAAATGTAAATGGACTAAATGCTCCAATTAAAAGACACAGACTGGCAAACTGGATAAAGAGTCAAGACCCATCAGTCTGCTGTATTCAGGAGACCCATCTCACACGCAGAGACATACATAGGCTCAAAATAAAGGGATGGAGGAAGATTTACCAAGCAAATGGAGAACAAAAAAAAGCGGGAGTTGCAATACTAGTCTCTGATAAAACAGACTTTAAACCATCAAAGATCAAAAGAGACAAAGAAGGCCATTACATAATGGTAAAGGGATCAATTCAACAGGAAGAGCTAACTATCCTAAATATATATGCACCCAATACAGGAGCACCCAGATTCATAAAGCAAGTCCTTAGAGACTTACAAAGAGACTTAGACTCCCATACAATAATAATGGGAGACTTCAACACTCCACTGTCAACATTAGACAGATCAACCAGACAGAAAGTTAACAAGGATATCCAGGAATTGAACTCATCTCTGCAGCAAGCAGACCTAATAGACATCTATAGAACTCTCCACCCCAAATCAACAGAATATACATTCTTCTCAGCACCACATCGTACTTACTCCAAAATTGACCACGTAATTGCAAGTAAAGCACTCCTCAGCAAATGTACAAGAACAGAAATTATAACAAACTGTCTCTCAGACCACAGTGCAATCAAAAGAACTCAGGACTAAGAAACTCAATCAAAACCGCTCAACTACATGGAAACTGAACAACCTGCTCCTGAATGACTACTGGGTACATAACGAAATGAAGGCAGAAATAAAGATGTTCTTTGAAACCAATGAGAACAAAGATACAACATACCAGAATCTCTGGGACACATTTAAAGCAGTGTGGAGAGGGAAATTTATAGCACTAAATGCCCACAAGAGAAAGCAGGAAAGATCTAAAATTGACACTCTAACATCGCAATTAAAAGAACTAGAGAAGCAAGAGCAAACACATTCGAAAGCTAGCAGAAGGCAAGAAATAACTAAGATCAGAGCAGAACTGAAGGAGATAGAGACACAAAAAACCCTCCAAAAAATCAATGAATCCAGGAGTTGGATTTTTGAAAATATCAACAAAATTGACAGACCGCTAGCAAGACTAATAAAGAAGAAAAGAGAGAAGAATCAAATAGATGCAATAAAAAATGATAAAGGGGATATCACCACCGACCCCACAGAAATACAAACTACCATCAGAGAATACTATAAACACCTCTACGCAAATAAACTAGAAAATCTAGAAGAAATGGATAATTTCCTGGACACTTACACTCTTCCAAGACTAAACCAGGAAGAAGTTGAATCCCTGAATAGACCAATAGCAGGCTCTGAAATTGAGGCAATAATTAATAGCCTACCAACCAAAAAAAGTCCAGGACCAGATGGATTTACAGCTGAATTCTACCAGAGGTACAAGGAGGAGCTGGTACCATTCCTTCTGAAACTATTCCAATCAACAGAAAAAGAGGGAATCCTCCCTAACTCATTTTATGAGGCCAACATCATCCTGATACCAAAGCCTGGCAGAGACACAACAAAAAAAGAGAATTTAAGACCAATATCCCTGATGAACATCGATGCAAAAATCCTCAATAAAATACTGGCAAACCGGATTCAGCAACACATCAAAAAGCTTATCCACCATGATCAAGTGGGCTTCATCCCTGGGATGCAAGGCTGGTTCAACATTCGCAAATCAATAAACATAATCCAGCATATAAACAGAACCAAAGACAAGAACCACATGATTATTTCAATAGATGCAGAAAAGGCTTTTGACAAAATTCAACAGCCCTTCATGCTAAAAACGCTCAATAAATTCGGTATTGATGGAACGTACCTCAAAATAATAAGAGCTATTTATGACAAACCCACAGCCAATATCATACTGAATGGGCAAAAACTGGAAAAATTCCCTTTGAAAACTGGCACAAGACAGGGATGCCCTCTCTCACCACTCCTATTCAACATAGTGTTGGAAGTTCTGGCTAGGGCAATCAGGCAAGAGAAAGAAATCAAGGGTATTCAGTTAGGAAAAGAAGAAGTCAAATTGTCCCTCTTTGCAGATGACATGATTGTATATTTAGAAAACCCCATTTTCCCAGCCCAAAATTTCCTAAAGCTGATAAGCAACTTCAGCAAAGTCTCAGGATACAAAATTAATGTGCAAAAATCACAAGCATTCTTATACACCAGTAACAGACAAACAGAGAGCCAAATCATGAATGAACTTCCATTCACAATTACTTCAAAGAGAATAAAATACCTAGGAATCCAACTTACAAGGGATGTAAAGGACCTCTTCAAGGAGAACTACAAACCACTGCTCAGTGAAATCAAAGAGGACACAAACAAATGGAAGAACATACCATGCTCATGGATAGGAAGAATCAATATCGTGAAAATGGCCATACTGTCCAAGGTTATTTATAGATTCAATGTCATCCCCATCAAGCTACCAATGAGTTTCTTCACAGAATTGGAAAAAACTGCTTTAAAGTTCATATGGAACCAAAAAAGAGCCCGCATCTCCAAGACAATCCTAAGTCAAAAGAACAAAGATGGAAACATCACGCTACCTGACTTCAAACTATACTACAAGGCTACAGTAACCAAAACAGCATGGTACTGGTACCAAAACAGAGATATAGACCAATGGAACAGAACAGAGTCCTCAGAAATAATACCACACATCTACAGCCATCTGATCTTTGACAAACCTGAGAGAAACAAGAAATGGGGAAAGGATTCCCTATTTAATCAATGGTGCTGGGAAAATTGGCTAGCCATAAGTAGAAAGCTGAAACTGGATCCTTTCCTTACTCCTTATACGAAAATTAATTCAAGATGGATTAGAGACTTAAATGTTAGACCTAATACCATAAAAACCCTAGAGGAAAACCTAGGTAGTACCATTCAGGACATAGGCATGGGCAAAGACTTCATGTCTAAAACACCAAAAGCAACGGCAGCAAAAGCCAAAATTGACAAATGGGATCTCATTAAACTAAAGAGCTTCTGCACAGCAAAAGAAACTACCATCAGAGTGAACAGGCAACCTACAGAATGGGAGAAAATTTTTGCAATCTACTCATCTGACAAAGGGCTAATATCCAGAACCTACAAAGAACTCAAACAAATTTACAAGAAAAAAACAAACAACCCCATCAAAAAGTGGGCAAAGGATATGAACAGACATTTCTCAAAAGAAGACATTCATACAGCCAACAGACATATGAAAAAATGCTCATCATCACTGGCCATCAGAGAAATGCAAATCAAAACCACAATGAGATACCATCTCACACCAGTTAGAATGGCGATCATTAAAAAGTCAGGAAACAACAGGTGCTGGAGAGGATGTGGAGAAATAGGAACACTTTTACACTGTTGGTGGGATTGTAAACTAGTTCAACCATTATGGAAAACAGTATGGCGATTCCTCAAGGATCTAGAACTAGATGTACCATATGACCCAGCCATCCCATTACTGGGTATATACCCAAAGGATTATAAATCATGCTGCTATAAAGACACATGCACATGTATGTTTATTGCGGCACTATTCACAATAGCAAAGACTTGGAATCAACCCAAATGTCCATCAGTGACAGACTGGATTAAGAAAATGTGGCACATATACACCATGGAATACTATGCAGCCATAAAAAAGGATGAGTTTGTGTCCTTTGTAGGGACATGGATACAGCCGGAAACCATCATTCTTAGCAAACTATCACAAGAACAGAAGTCCAAACACCGCATGTTCTCACTCATAGGTGGGAACTGAACAATGAGATCACTTGGACTCGGGAAGGGGGACATCACACACCGGGGCCTATCATGGGGAGGGGGGAGGGGGGAGGGATTGCATTGGGAGTTATACCTGATGTAAATGACGAGTTGATGGGTGCTGACGAGTTGATGGGTGCAGCACAGCAACATGGCACAAGTATACATATGTAGCAAACCTGCACGTTATGCGCATGTACCCTAGAACTTAAAGTATAATAATAATAAAAAATAAAAAATAAATTTAAAAAAAAGATGCAAAATGAGGCTTGAAAGAAGACAAGTGACATCAGGGAGAAACAAATATTTCAGGTTATGGAGTTCAGTGAATAATTTTTTTATGTAAGTGCCAGTTCAAAAAATATATTTTATATTTTTATATATGATAAGCATTATATTTTTTCACTCAAAGTGCAAATAACTCCACTAAACTCACATCAAAAAGTTATATTCCTACACCTGAGATTTTTCTTTTACTGAGTAGGGAATTAAAAGTGAGAATATTGCTCACCCCATTTAACTCAGGCTAGGAGCTCTGGAATCATGAAGAGGTGGCTTAAAATGATAGCTTGCATTTTCCTTTTCTTCATTCTCCCTTAAAATTTTAGGTTTACTTCATCTCCAGCAATCTATAATAGCATGAGGCATCTACTGTTTTCATGGCCTTTATCGCTGGTAAAGATTCTGGGGAAGCCTTTTAGCTTCTCTGTGTGTAGCTGACTCCATAGCTTAAGAGGAGGCATGAGGTATTGCTTTGGAGGTCATTCCCCACCTCCTCCCACCCTCTTTCTTAATCCATGATATTAACTCATTGGTTCATTCATTGATTCATTTTTTCAGCAAATATTTGTACTAATGCCACGGAATTTCATAGAGCCTACAGAATAGAGAAGAAGGCAAACAATAAACAGTGAATTATATAATTCATTTTGTTTAAATACATTTATGATAAGAATTATCAAGTACTCTGAGAGTTTAAAATAGGGTATCCTAGGAAAGTATTTTCTGACAACTTGGTATTATAGCTGGATTCTGAGAAGGTGGTAAGAAGGGAAGGACAAGGAAGAAGGACATGCCTGGGAAAGGGCCCGTATGTGGGAAGGGCCCGTATGTGGGAAGGGACAAGGAGAATGTGGGAAGCCACGAGAGTATAGAAAACAATGGGGGCCGAGTGCGGTGGCTCATGTCTGCAATCCCAGCACTTTGGGAGGCCGAGGCGGGCGGATCACGAGGTCAGGAGATGGAGACCATCCTGGCTAGCACAGTGAAACGCCGTCTCTACTAAAAATACAAAAATTAGCCGGGCACAGTGGCGGGCGCCTGTAGTCCCAGCTACTTGGAGGCTGAGGCAGGAGAATGGCGTGAACCCGGGAGGCGGAGCTTGCAGTGAGCCAAGATCGCGCCACTGCACTCCAGCCTGGGCAACAGAGCGAGACTCCCTGTCGAAGAAGAAGAAAGAAGAGAGGAGGAGGAGGAGGAAGAGGAGAGGAAGGGGGAGGGGGAGGGAGAAGTGGGAGTGGGGAGGAGGAGGAGGAGGAGGAGAAAGGAGAGGCTTTGCTCTGCAAAGAAACATAATCCTGGTTAGAGGAAAATGGAAAGTGCTATCTGGTATTTGATGATGTCATGCACTCACCTGGACAATTAGTGGGTTTTTTTTGTTTGTTTGTTTGTTTGTTTTTTGGTCCTTTTCCGAACACAGTTAAATATTTAAAGGCAGCACACTGGACAGCTATCGACTCTGATCAGAAAAGAGTAATTAGTTAATGGCGGTGAAGTGTTTTGTGGATGGAAAGTAAACTGGAAATTATTATTAAAATGACCATGCACAGGCAGTGGCAGTTGATGAAACCTCAGGGCAAGCTTTCCCCCTGTGGTGGTCTCCCCACATCAGGGCAGCTGGTCCTGCTGCCATAGAGAAGCACAGGCCATTCTAGGGGGAAGAGAAAATCTACAGCATGAGCGAGGCTTCACTGCTTCACTTTAATCTCAGATAAATGTTGTCCCAGGGAGAACAGTCAGAGTGGGCAGTTATTTCAGTTTAATATACAGTCATTAGACATTGAGTAACTGATCTGCCTTCCTAATGTAGTCATCTCCTAGGGAGCAGGGGGTACCAGCAAATTCTGCAGCCACCACTAACTGTGTGAACTTAGGCAAGTGGCCTTAACTAATTTTAATTAATTGACCTTAATTAATTAAGCCAAGCCTTAGATTGCTCAAAAACAGATTTGTCTATTTATTTATTCATGTAGCTGTTTGCACAAGTGTTCATTAAATAATCTGAAAACCACTTGCTGAACGCCAGACTAGACCTGGAGACATAAGGGTAAGCAAACCCAGATTCCTCAAGAGAGAAAGATATGCAAATAGTAGGTTAAGGATACTGAATTGGTAACAGCAGTTGCTAGAAGAACACATAAATAATATGAATACATCTTTTTGTAACTTTTTATTCTAAAATAGTTATAGACTCAAAGGAAATTTCAAAAATAATACAGAGAGAATTGGTGTACCCTTTCCTTAGCATCCTCCAATGGGAATATCTTATATAACTATGGTGAAATATCAAAGCCAGGACACTGATGTTAGTACCATCTACAGAACTTGCTCAGACTGTACCAGGTTTTACATACTTGCCTGGATATGTATGTGTACTTCTGTATTGTTTTGTCACATGTATAAGTTTGTGTAACCTCAACCACGATCAAGATAAAAAATCATTCTATCATCACAAAGGAACATTTTTATACAATATCTTTAGAATAATACATCTTTAAAAAAATAAATGTGTATATATGTGAAACAGATGTTAATAACACTCAGGAGAAAAATTAAAGTTTTTGCCCTCAAGGAGTTCGCAATTATTTGAGTAATTGGGTACTTTTTAACTTTGAATTATTATATTAGAATGTCAATAATAAAGTTGACATTCCTGAGCCTCAGCTGAGGCCATTACAAGAAAGAAGAGAGCTAGTGTTTTGAAGACCTACCGTGTCCTAGGCACCTTGTTAGGAACTTTACCCTGTTAACTCATGTTCATCAGACCGATCTCGTGTTCCACCTCTGTGGCCCTGCCCATTGCTGAACCCATGAACTGGCTCAGCCAGTTCTTAGTGTGGGATATTTTCTTCTCTAGGCAATCAGGTTCTTAGAGAAGGTCATGAAAAAGTCAGAGAGTAGGGATGGAGCACTGGATTCATTAGCCAGAGGAGCAAGTTCCCGGTCTCACTCCTAAGTACCACTAGATCATAAATTCCTTGCTGGCAGGGACCATTCCATAGACATATTTATATCCTCAATGACCAATAAACACGGTGTCTTCCAATTGGGAGATACCCAGTTTAGGTTTGCTGCTCTCTCTTACCCTGGCTTACCTCTCTTACCCTCAGCTAGAGCAGTGGAGTCAGTCCTTCACATCAAGCCAAAGATAGAGGATCATATGAGATGAGGTGATATAGGAATGAACTTTGCTATGAATCTGCTTTTTTCCAGACACAGCAGAGTCTGTTACATTACCTCATTGAATTTTACATGAAGCCTTAATGTATATATTATTATTCCTATTTTATTGATAGTGACTCAGAGAGGTTAAGTAAATTGCCAAAACCTATGTAGCTACTGAGCAGTTTAGCCTCATTTGAGCTCAGATTTCTGGCAGCACAGCCCTGCCCTTCTACAGGGAGGCAAGTCCAGAAAAAGGACACTTCCTGCCCAGCACCAGCTTACTGTCCAGTTCCTAAAACTCTACCCCTGTCACTCGATTCCTTTTGGTTCACACTATGAAAAAGCACAGTGAGACTCAATGCACTTCGTCTTTATCCATCATTTATACCCCAGTGAGAAATAACTTATAAGCTTCTTTCCTAAAAACAGCTGGAGAGCAGGTATGAAAAATGGAAAATAACTGAAGGATAGATCAAAGAGGAGCAACCAGGATACCAAAGACAAATTATGACTGTGTCAGAGGGTGGCCACTCTATAAAATCAGTTCAGGAAGGACTGACACAGAAATACTGATTCCTCTCACATAGGTCTAGTCTAGCTTTGAAGGTTCAGCATGAACCACTCAGTGATAAATTGTCCTTTAACCTGGAACTTTTATGCACAAGTGGGTATGGTAAATTGATTGCAAAAATGGCTCTACTTCTTCACTCCTTCTTGAATTTGTGCCCCATATATATATATATATATATATATATATATATATATATATATATTTTTTTTTTTTTTGGATGGCGTCTCGCTCTGTCACCAAGGCGGGAGTACAGTGGCATGATCTCAGCTCACTGCAACCTCTGCCTCCCAGGTTCAAAAGATTCTCCTGCCTTAGCCTCCCAAGTAGCTGGGACTACAGGCACGAACCACCATGCCTGGCTAATTTTTGTATTTTTAGTAGAGACAGGGTTTCGCCATTTTGGCCAGGCTGGTCTCCAACTCCTGACCCTCAAGTGATTTGACTGCCTCAGCCTCCCCAAGTGCTGGGATTACAGGCATGAGACACTGCACCTGGCCTGTATGTGATTTTGAAGCTCTTCCTACGACCTTGAACCTAGGTTGCTCTTGTGGTTTGCTTCAGCTGATAGAATGCAGAGAAAGTGAAGCCCTATCAGTTTCAAGCCTAGGCCTCAACAGGCCTTGGATGCTCTTAGAGCCCGACCTCACTATGTGGACAATCCTAGATTAGTTTGCTGGAGGATGAGAGGCTGCATGAAACAAGCCAAAGGATCTTGGCCAAGGCTATCATAGACATCCCGGCCCCAGCTGATCTGACAGCTGACCACAAACACATGAGTGAACCTAGATGAGGTCAGCTAGGCCTGACCCATATTAGCAACAGCACCTCACCAATCCATAGATGCATGAGCAAAACTAAGTGTTTTTTAATATATGCCACTGAGGTTTGTGGTTGTTTTTATACAGCATTATTGTGGCAATGGATAACAGATATAGTAAGAATCTTAATCCCTTCCCTATCTTGGGAATTTCATTTTCTCCACCTAGCTACAATGGTTTTTCTGAGTTATGCTGGATTTCTGCCTTGTGAGAGCAAGCAGCTCCCCTCTAGTAGAAAGACAGTGATGTGTTTTGCTCCTGTGTACAATACAGCCCACAAATCTCTTGTAGGCTGCTCTCTGGCAGGGCTGGAGGCAGGCTGCTAGCATCATCCTTCAGCATGAAAGAAGTTAAATCGAACACTAGCTCCTGGGCCCAACCACTTTCCATCCAATCTCCAGCAAGAGTGAGAGCTGACTAGGGAACTTCAGGCACTATGTTTCCAGTTTCACAGACCAGAGCCACAATATTTCCACATGCAGATATTTGTTACAAGTATTTATAGGTGGGGGAGATAATCTCTCAGTGCAGCCTGAATTGTGATATTCTCTACCGTCAGTAGATGTCATGTAACTCCATAGTTTCTCTGACCCTGATGGATTTTTTGTAAAAATATGCTTCAAACAGAATATTGATCTTCCTAAATTCCTTTTCAAAGGCTGAAATGTTCTCCAACAGACAAGGAAAGAATGCATTATTATGATCTATTAACAAGCATTTCACCAATTAATTCTTATTTACACTTTATGGCTAAATCTAGCAAATCAACTAGCCCCGTGCACCCTAGTTACTGATTCAAAACACAAAGACATCAATAACTTCGATGACTACTTGCTTTCATTACCCATTCTCACAATAATACAATAAAAAGCTTTCATTTCTAGGCAAGCCACAAATACAACTCAACAACTCAATACTGCCATTGCTGCATATCAGTTGGCTCAAGCTCGTCCTTAACCAATCAATATAAAGACTGAGCTCTCTTCCTTCAGTGGAAAACAGAAGCCAAGGACCCAGAATCAGCAAATCAGTCTGGGCTTGGATAAACCTAAGAAGGGTTATTTGTATCCTGTCTCTTAAAGAAACTAGCATTTCCCCTACTCAAGGTCTGCCTACTTCAGGGCTCAAATTGCTTCACATAAGCTATTCTTAACAAAAAATGCAGGTTAATGCAATAATATTCTGGGGCTTGCAGGCACCTATAAAAAGTAGATAAATTATGGAAACCTAGATCCAGATGACATTTTACATCAAACTACACACATTGTATATACTCAAAAGCTTCTAGAACTGAGTACCCCTCCAATCACTGTCTGCATTCTTATTTTTTAGAAACAGTAGTTGGAATAATCCAACTTTAATAATTAAACTGAAAAAAATTATTTCAATAGAGTTATATCTACTGAAGTGGTTAGGTTCTGATTAGGTTAGGTTCAGATTGAGAAAATAGCTATTTCACATCTCCCATTTTCTACTGCATTCAGAGAATGGATTCACTGAGTTGATGTAGGACAAAAGAGCTCACCCCATTTAAATGGTTAAATTTTTTTCTTTCTGAGTGCATATTATTTAATAGGCAATTGCTAAAACATACACAGTACAACACCATTGGTGCTGCAATTATTTCCCTCACTAGGCTGTAAGCCCTTTAAGGTCAGGAACCATGTCTTCCTGTTTCATTGCTGTCTACACAGTGCCTAGAAGGGCAGTGTCTGGTACATAATAGGCATGCAAAACATATTTGCTGAATAAATGTATAAACTAATACATCAACAAACTAATTGATACACCGAAGACCACGGTCACAACACTCACTCTTCTCAGGCAGCATTTAAGACTCTCTAAAATTATGGAAGCTTTTTCTTGACCATTCAGCCTATAGAGACCTATTTTGTTATAATAGAACTAGTGGCATCTTGCCCGGATCCCTTTATAAGGCTGCTGCACTCATCCTCCAGCTTTAGTAAGTGTTAACTTCTAAGGGCACATGGCTGTACCATTCTTTTGAAAACTGCCCTAGCTCCCAGAAGCTACCTCACCTGTGGAAGCTACCTCACCTCTGGAAGGTTACATAACTCCTCCTTGTGGGTAGCCAATAGCCAATGACATAATGATCCAAACATACAAAAGTCTGGACTCCTTGGCTCAAAGTGGAGCAATTCTGTGTTGTCAGTGACCAGAGCTCCCTGTGTGAACAGGAGTAGACTAGATTTCAGCTAGTGCTGTCTTTGCTTAATTTCTTACCCTGTCGTATCCTGCATCCTCACTTCTTTAAAGGTTTCTCCTAAGAGCACTCTCTTAATAAATTAATTGCACAGGAGTCCCCATCGTCAGCTCTGTATGGTAATGAAAGCGCCATTCCCAGAGGCAGATGGATTATTGAGAGTCCCTGGCATGTGTAGCTGCACCTGAATTTTTCACCTACAATGAAATGGGTAGAATATAAGTAGAAGGGCATCCACTGGCTTCTGTGCATTATCCCTGGACTTTGAGAAGTATTGAGGAGTGGTAATTATAAGGACTATATAATTGGGTAGCTACTTTACAAAGAGAGAAAATGCAGACTTGGGTAGATTGATCACCAGTGTGACACAAGATGTGAATTTCAGAAAGTCTCCTTGATGCTGCTTAAAAAGACCTTCACCTCCTGTGGCTGGAGAGAAAGTTATGCTGAAAATCAAGCCCAGAGTATAATTGTAAGAGTCGGAAAACTTCAGGAGGGGATGGGATTCTCAGTTTTGGCAAGACTCTGCATGCAAAATCAGGGCATCAGTAGGAGAAAATTTAAGCCTGGGAGAGGATCTTGAGGGTATTATCAGGGATAATAAGCTGGAAAGGAATAATTTATGGATATGGCAACACCTTCCCTGACACAGGACTTTACTTCTTGGTAAGGGCCCAAGAACTGTACCTGATACATTGCTGGGGTGGTTCTCAAAGACAGGAAAAAGTAATGGTCATGTTAAATGCAGTAGAGTTGCTAGAATTTTAGGCATAGAGTATGGAGAAAAGAATCAAAAGTCTCAGAGAAGTAAGCATGCAAAACTGGGTATGACCAGAATCCATCATCATCTGCCTTTGCTCCTGTAGAGGGCCCAAGGAACAACTTGTTTTCTCAAGGTTCTGGTGTTGGTGACAGCAGCATTGTTGTCTCCAATATTGAAAAGCTCATTCATGTCTATCCTCTGAAAATCAGGACTGACAATGGGCAATGCTGTTATAAAACTGGCCTTTCTGCCAGCAATGTGGGTGATGGTGGTCCAGAGTGATAGAAGCCAGGTGGCATCACTCAACCAACAGAAAGAAGATGGGCACAACTACCTTACTAGCATCCAGGTTGAAATTGCTGCCACATGGCCTTAAACCATGGGGATTTATAGGTATGGTTAATAGATAATGGTATTTTAAAGAGCAAAAAAAAAAAAAGGGCAACCAACAAGGGTATTCCTTAATGTAGATAATCGAAAGGAATCAAGGATGGATAAAAAGAATGCTGCAGTCAGCTGCCCCAGAGGAAATTCATGATCCTTTGCCTATTTTCTAGAGCTGAGCTGATTCTCAAATCTAGAATCCATCAGCTGAATGACAAGAATGATTCTATAACACACAGCAAATATATGCAGCCCTTCCCCAAAATGACCTATAGCTGTTTCCTTGAGTAACAATATACTGGGGAAATGGACATATCCAGATCTTTTGAGGGTTGTTGTATACTGGGTTTAATATTGAACCTGGAGAACCAAAGTGCCACCGTGGCCTACATGGAAGATTAAAGTTTCATGGGGAACCAATAATGAGTAAACTTCTAGTTCAGGGTAATCTCAGTATGTCCGACAGGAAGCCTGGAACTGAGTATTTGCTCAGTTCACAAATGTATCATCAGAATGGGCATGTTTCGAAGTAGGCAGAACCCTCTTGGCCAAGACAGTAACTAAAAAGCAATATCAAATTCCAGAGCAAAGGCACAGAGTGCCATGGTCCTATGTGCTCAACAAGTAGCATATACGCAGGTCCAGGAACCAAGGGGTGAAGTAGAACTGGTCATGCTCTCCATCACTTTCAGACACCTACATGGGAATTTGTGCTTCTCATCTCTGTAACTTTAGCTTGTATGGTTACAGAGTTCCTTGTTCCCAGAGATAATGTTTCCATCAGGGATTCACTAAGACTCCACTAAACTTAAGACTATTGCTTCTGTCAGATCACTTTGGGCTCCTTGTATGAGTAGACCAACCAGCAATAGAAAGGGGTTAACATGTGGACAAAGGTAACTGACTTGGATCATCATGAGGATATGGAGCTTTCTGCTAGTGAGAAATATGTTTAGAACTCAGGAATTCACTAGGTACCCCTTTGTACTCCTATCCTCAGTTTTAGTTGTACACAGGTAGGGACCGGCTGCTACTTGATAAAGGACCTGGGAGCCAGGGGCTTAAACTCCTCAAGAATGAAGGTCTGGGTCACCCTACCAGGCAAACCATCTTGCTCAACAGAGGTGGTAGCCTAGAGGAAAGGGGATCCAGAAGGGGTGGTGAAGGAGGGAGATAATGGGTACCAATTATAGCCTTGGGATATAAGCTTCACTAATGCCTAGCATTAAGTTTCCCCAGACACTGTAATCAATTAGAATCCTAGAGAAGCTTTGCATGAATGGGCTAAACATACTATGAAAAGCAAGCAGATATGAGCAATGCAAGCAGGAGACTGGAGCAGATGATTGGGGCCCCATCCACATCCCCTTTACAGGGGCACTGCACTCATCTCCCAGACATAGTGAGTTTTGGCAACTAATAATTCCTAGCTTTATCCTTCTCTGGAGAATTGTCATTGGTCCATGGGAATCGCCTTGCACAGAAATGTCTGGGAATTATACACTCCATCTTGGACAACAATCTACAGCAAATGACAGACTGATGCGTCAAGGTGAGACAACCCTGTGGTACCATTCATGCCTCAGAGCTCTACAGGAGATCAGGATGTAGCTAGACTTCCCTCAAAACCATATCTTTCCTTTACTTCTTCCTCTGCCTTCTTTCTTTGCTTCTTCCAGTTCCCCACAGATTTCTTGGGGAGAACAGCTTCAATAACTCACTTGCGCAAGAATCCCTATCTCAGGCTCAGCTTTCAAGGAACCTGACCACTCATCAAGAACATCCATTGCTAAGACTTCTTTGACATTAGCCCTTCCCTCCTGTGCAAGATGAGTTAAATCTGTTCTGAGCAGGCTCCTTTATCAGCCTGTTTTCCCCTATCTTAGGACTGACCCTTCTGCACTGAATGGAAGACTTGTGTAAGTGTAAAACTATCCCTGAATCTCAGATTCAATGCAACTCTAATTTTTCATATAAACAAGGGTATGAAATATTATTACTGATTAGCCTGTGACCAAATATTGTAAAATGTGTACATTTTAACCAAACTAGTGGTTTGGCCTCTTTCTCTCTCTCTCTCACACACACATACCTACACACACACACACACACGCATGCACACACACACGTGCACACACATGCACATACACACATAAAACCATGAGTTACCTGCTGATAGTGTTAAAGTGTGAATTGCCTCTTTTCCCTCTCTTAGGTTAAGGTATTTTCTGTTTGTAAATACAACCTGGAGGTCATCCTGCAGTGAGTTCCTGTGTTCAAGGCAACGAAGCATGTCCTCAGAGCCATCAGATATATTGGAAAATCCTTGATTTCGGACCTTGTCTTGTAGAACCATGGCTATATTAGTTAGAGGAGGTTAACTACTGCATATATTATCCCCAAATCTCCATGGATGAGCATGATAACAGTTTGTTTCTCATTCACATCACAGGCCAATGAAGGATCTACTGTGCATGGTCTTCCATGGGCCAGTGTTCAATTCTATGGGCCAGTCCAGGAAGAGGCCACCCTCTCTTCTGCCCACACTATGGCATATATCTCTACCTAAATGAGAAGGTTTTGGGAAATATCATTCAGTACAGTTTCTGGGAAGAAAGGGAGAAACAAGATATTGATGGGCACCAGCTCTCTCTCTCTCTGCCATTGTGAAATTTCCACTTAAGTGTTATGCTGTTTAGCACTTCCTAGGACATTCAAATAGATCCTTCTGGGAAGAGCCTCTAATGAAATTGAATCACCTTCTCTAAGATACACAACTATATGCTCTTTAGCAGTGGCAATGACACTGGTAAATGCTGGTTCACCACTTCTTCCTGGGACAAAAGGATCTCAGCAGTAGGAGTTTCTAACAAATACCACTTAAGAAACAATACTACAGGTTAACTTTTTAGGCTCTTGAGTTTTGCAGTGCATTAGATTTTTTGCCACTGATTATAGTAAAGTATTGCTAAACACACTTGACAACTGCCAACACTTGAAAGTGCCTCTGCTATTCCCAACACCTGTTTCAACGTAGCTTGATACAAAACTAGTTTCTGCTGCTTGTGGATAATTTAATTTAACTGAATTGTCATTTGTTTTTCTCCCACTTTCCCTTTACATGAACTTATCACAATCATGCCTGCCACCATGGGAAGTCAAGGCCAGAGCCCTCCATTTTGGCTCGTGAAATATCTTAAACAATGAATGTCCAGCCTCATCTTTCACTGGTTCCCCCCATCTGTTTCTCTTTGGTTTTATACCTTCTTACCATTTCATTGTGCATCTACACTGGGATACACAGCTCACTTGTAGGTTATCTACCTGTCTCTGACTCTTCAGCCCTTGCATGTGGGAAGAATGGAAACTTTGCAAAACTCTTAAGAATGTACTTAGTTTATTTGTTGAATCCTTAACATATGTCACAATACAATAATGAGCAAGAGGCTCATGGTCCTACCCACACAGAGTTTACAGCCTATGAAGAAAGAACTCCTTCCTCCCTCCCCCACAAAACGTAAGCATTTGAATAAAAACATTGCAAGTAGTGATAAAGACTATGAGAGAAACAAATGATGGAATATCATATGAGATGTTCCAACTCAGAGGTTGGAAACAGCGTGGCATGTCTGAGAAACTAAGAGAGAGGAGTTGGAACATAATGTACCAGAGTAGGGGAGGAGCGGTTGATGTGCTTGGAGAGATAAATAGGGGTTGGTTGTACCCCACCCATCACCACCTGGGATGGTGGACAATGGCTGGTATCAGGCATTTACATGTTCTCACATGCACACATACATTTAAGCATACAATTTATCATCACCACCATGATACTTCTGGCTTCCTTCCACCAAGATCACTATAATAAATCCAGTACTTCGGGCAACACTCATTTCTGTGGAAATTCACTAGCCATTCCTCAATGTTTACTACTCCAAAGCAAGCTGTTCAGAGTTCAGATATGCTCAGAATAAGCTGAGGCTATCACAGTGTTGATTTGGCACCTTGTAGGATAGAGAGTTGTACAGAGCTTAACCCATGGAGTACTCACATTGTGAGGCTGGCTTGTAGGGACAGCCCAAATACTCTATTAGCAGCCCATTGGTGTGGCACATAACTACCAGACGTCCATCTAGCCTACCAGTGTCAGGATAGCTTTTCCAGTTCTCAACTTGAACTCAATACTGGCCATAGCAAAGGGTGTTTTTCGTCTCAGTGGAACCTAGAGGAGAAGGTTCTTGCCTGTAAGACTGTGAGACCTTAGATGTTTCTCACTTGGTAAAGTAGAAAACTGCCAGGCTTCCTGGGGTGGATACCAGTACCCATGAGGACAATCCCAGCAAACAAAGCATAGAGATGTACTCGTGTTGGGTATCCCCACCCTGGTCCTAGCCTCCCTAATGTGGAAAGGCACAATTAGGCATATCCTGAAATAGATATCCATAATATCTAGTCCTTATATGAAGGCCTTTACTACTATTTGCAAGAAATCTTTGGTATTTGCTTATGAGTTTGCTGGTGTCCCTCTTTGTATAGTCTTTGACATTGTTATTTCCCCGGAGACTGGCTTCTTTTAAAAGACTGAAAAATATCAATTGATTGCCTCAGTTACTAACCTCAGAATTTTAACTCAATGCTAAAACTATCACAGTCTTCCCCTAATATGATTGCTGTATGTGTTCTATCATTTCTCTTTACTGTGACATAAAGAAAGATATTTTTAACATGCTCTTGTGATATACAACCTCTAAGGTGGGGCCCAGCAATCCCTGCCTCCTGATGTTTATCCCCCATTCAAGGGGGATCCTCTCCCCTTGAATGTTGGCTAAGCTTTTTGCCTCACTTGTAATAAGAAGAATATAACAGAAATAATGAAATGTCATCTCCAAGTTTAGGTTCTAAAAGACTGTGGCTGCCATTTGGGTGCTTACCTTCTGTCTCTTACTTGTTTTAAGAAAAGCCAGATGTCAAGTTGTGAGCTGACTTTTGAGGAGGCTCAAGTGGCAACTGAGGGAGAGCTCCAGTCAGCAACCAGTGAGGATCTGAGGTTCTCAGTTTAACAACCTGTGAGGAGCTCTGTCCTTCCAAGAAAAAGCTTGCAAGCAGATTATCTTCCAACTGAGTCTTTGGATGAGACTACAGTACCAGCCCACAGCTTCACTAAAACCTCATCAGTGACCTTGAGCCAGAGGCACCCATTACTGCATTTCTGATAATGAAGATTGACAATGAGATAATAATTGTTGAGTTTTTATTTTAAAATAATTATAGATTCACAGGGAATTTTAGCAATAGTACAGATGGGTCACACATACACTTCACCCAGTTTTTCCCAATGGTTATACCTTACATAACTGTAGTAAAAAATCAAAACTATGAATAAAACCAGTTACCACATTTGTGTAGAGTTCCATGCCATTTTACTCAGTATACAGATTCGTGTAAAACACAGCAATAAAGACTCAAAATTTTTCCATCACCACGAAAAATCTTACTTGCACTACCCCTTTGTAGCCATATCCCTCCAGTACACCATCCGTCATTCTTGGTAACCACTAATCTGTTCTCCAGCTCCATAATTTTGTTATTTTAAGAATGTTATATAAATGGAATCATACAGTATATGACCTTTTGAGGTTGGCTTTTTCATTCAGCACAGTTACCCTTCATATCCATCCGTTTTTTGTTTTAAGCCATTAAGTTTTTGTAGTGATTTGTTACATGGCAATAGATAATTAATACCCTACTCTTGTGGGAAAAATTACTTTCTGATTAGAGTGTGAGCTGAAAATAGATTTACCATTGGGTACAGAAACAGTGAGCTGAAAATAGATTTACCTTTGAGTACAGAAACATGAATGCTGACTGAACGCCTCTTGTAAGTGTTCGTCATACCATAGAAAAGAAATTTGCAATGACCTTAAACTCATGTTCCTAGGGTTCATCTATTCACACAATGGATGAGTTCGACAGGAATAAAATTGCATACATATAAACCAACATTTTTCAAAATATACTTCACCAAACAAAGTGCCATGAGAGGTATCTCTTTGGGCAACACTCCCGTACAGTTAAGCACAGAAAACAAAGTATAACACATTGGTGATCATGCATGGTCACTAGGTATGTATAAGAATTACTTTAGTTTCTTGGGGAAAAATGTATATTCTTATATCCTTGAGATTCACACCAAGAGACTCTGATTCCATAGTCTAAAGTGGAACAAGTTGAGTTTTTTTTCACAGTTTTAGTAAGCTTTTGAGGTGATTCTGAGGTAGGTGTCTTAGGATCATATTTGAGAAAAATACCATTTTACAGCTTTCTTCCCTTTTATTTTGCCAGTCTCGGAACACTTCCTCATTTCCTTTGGTCTTTGATAGCTTAAATTACTATCTTAATATTGTTAATTCAATAGTAGGCAGCAAACAGGAATGAGAATCACAGGTAGGAAACATGATGCTAGATCTGCCATCTTCTACCTGTGCTACCTTAAGATAGTTCCTTAAGCTGCCTCAGCCTAAGTTACACAGTCATCTCACACAGCTGGTGTGAGGCTTTCAAAATAGTGTTTAAATCATGCTGCTACATGGTAGGAGCACTGTAAATCCTAGCTAGCTTTATAGTACTATTCCCCTCCTTCCTTTCATTTAATTATTTGGAAGCCTGGCTGCTCCATTTCATGGTTCTCCAGCAAACTTGTCTCTTTCTTTTTAGCTGCTGGTAGCCTCGTGCTTTGCCATTGTGTCTGGGATCTTGATAATCACAATGCATTTTGTCATTGCTTTTGCCACTGTTGTTCATGCAGCAGCTCCATGGCAGGACATTCCTCTGTATAAATCATTATTTATGGGCCAACTGCCAATAAAAATAACCACAGGAAATATCTAAACCCTGATTTTGTTTTCTAATACATTTTTCCCCTTTGTAAAGGACACCATTATTAAGACATTTTTAAACAATTTCTGGAACCAGTTACCTCTTTACAAGAGTCTCTAGTTGGTAATGAAAGAACGAACATTAAATGCTTTCACAAAAGTGGCTGAGGGAAAAATAGGAATAGCTGTGTTAAGAAGAACAGTTATTTAATTATGAGCATTTTATGGTGCTGTTAAGGTATCAGAACCCCACAGCTTGCTTTACTAACGCTGCATTTCTAAACCTAGCTGGTGCTGGTTTCCTTCCATTTTCAACATTTCGTTTCCTGGGCAATTTAAAAACAGCAGGCCAGTTTGGGGATAAACATTAAAATACAAATACTTCAGCTCTAGTGATTTTGCAAAGCAGCCACACAAAGCACTTGCAGTTTTAAGCATATTTTTAAAAACACACATTACTTGGGGACCGCTGTGCCATAATATGTTACCCTGAATAGGTTGTTGATTCGTGGCAATGCATTTAATGTCAGTGATTTTATTATTTAACATAAAATTTGGGCAACAAAACTGGCCCAGATTCAGAGGGAGGGAAAGCTGACAAGTTTCTCTTGTTGATGTGCTATTTAGCAGAGAATCTGGGTTTGCAAAACACATTGACCTGCTGCTTCAGGAGTCTTCCAGGGGGCCTTCTTTTAGGACCAGCAGTGGCGAGTGCTGGTTTTAAAAAAATCATTATCATTGTGGTTATTACTTTTTCAAATACAGTTGTAGCCAAGTATACTAATAAGCAGCTTTCCTTTAATGCTTGCAGTTTACGAAAGGTTTCCTCCTCATAGACTGGCTCTATTCTCACAACAGCTCAGTAGGGGTGAATGTTACCACTTCCACTATATAGATGTGGAAGCTGAGGCCCAAATGAGTTAAGCGATGCATGCAAAGCTCCTAATTGGCAGAAATAGAAGTTGAACTCAGGTGTTTGACCCACTTCTAGAACTCAGCTTATCTTGTTTAGTCAACATCTCTCCAAAATGTCAGAACAATTACACATTTCAGGTAAACAACAGGACCCTTTGGTAGGAACAAATCAGGCAGGTTAACTATTTGGGCATGTTCCCTTGGTTTTAAATGTTCAAATGTGCATTTCCCCCACTGAACTCCTCTATACCCTTCAAAACCCAGTTACTTCTACACATTCCTTTTCCCAGTTCTACCAGACATCATCCTCTACTTACATCTTTCTAAAATATTTGTAAAGTACTTCTGTGCTTGGCCCTGTGCTAGGCATTGAGGATTTAGCAGTAAGAAGTACAGACACTGTCTTGAGTATCAGGAAATTACAAGTGGGACAGGTATTAAACTCAAAACTGCAAACATGATTTTTAAATTACTGTGGTGATAAAGGCTACAAAAGAGTAGAACATGGAGTTTTGAGGATGCACAGTCAGGATGCCTAAGCTAGGTGGAAAGAGAGGAGAGAGGATAGAGAGGGTGGGGAGGGGACATAAAAGAACCAAGGGCAGGTTCCTCTGAGAAAACTATATGGCTCTTCTTCTTCAGATTGCAGCTAGTGGTTTACATTTCTTTCCCCCATTATTCTATATAGGTCTTGATGACATGAATAATATTTTATCTGTATTTCATTCATCTCTGAGCTTAGGGTAGGGGTTCAATGATATTTGTAGCTGTTTTGTTGTGCCCTACTGAGTCAGCAAGGCAACAACCCTCTTACTAAGCCCCAAGATGAAAGCTAGATGATGCACAGTTTCAAGCTGATTGTTACGTGGTGTTTTAGGGAGATTAAATCACACACAAGGGTTGCTTACTACTATTTCCTCTGTCACTGCCTCTATTACTATTACTGCTAATAATCTTATATTTATATATTCCTGTATATGTGTTGAAAGTATACATGTCCATCCATCATGTTCTTGCGTTAACAGGCCTCTATATACGTCATAATATTAAGCATTATGAACTAATATTAATGAGATTCATACTATCAATATTTAGAGCACTTACTTTGTGCTATGCCCTTTTCTAGGCCCTTCATAAATATTTCCCAATTTAATCTTCACAGTATTCCAATAAGAGAGGAATTGTTGTTTTACAGATGAGGAAACTGATACAGCAAACGGCTCCATAACTTGTTCATGGACCAAGTAAAAGGCAGTGGCACGATTTGAACTAAGTAGTCTGCATCTGGAGCCTGTGATCTTAGGCACTATCCTTAAATACTTTTTATTTTTGAGACAGGGTCTCACCATGTTGCCTAGGCTGGTCTCAAACTCCTGGCTTCAACCAATCCTGTTGCTTCAGCTTTCCAAGGAGCTGTGATTACAGCCACACCCCACCATGCTCAGTTACTTTAAAGTACATTTTTTTTCCATGATTTGCCTAGTCTAGGACCCACCAAGTCCAATCGTCTTCCTCATTCAGTACTGACTTGCTGCAGAATTTTACTGTTTTATCTAAAAAATAGTCATTGGGTGGATGTACAACATGAATCAGTGCATCCAAATGCCATAATTCACAGGGATATTCATCCGTGAGGAGAAGATGGCATTGCCCTGAATTTGAGAACAAGGCAATACAATGCCTATATCCATCATATCCCATCAGTTAACATTTGAACTGAATTGACCCATTAAGAGGGTGACTGACCTGTTGACTATTTGATTTAATAGGTTTCATAGACAACCAGAAGGCTTCAGATGTAGCAACTGATCAGCCTGTCCCAGAGGATTCAAAACTATCATATAGTTCAAATCTTCAGCAATTCTTCATAAGCACAAACTGAAATAGTCATTTTCTTTTCAGTTCCATTGATTTTACCCCCTTTCTATCTGAGAAGCCCTATGCAGGCAGAACAGAATCCTTGGATCCAGCTTAACTGCTCCCTAGAGTGGCGCCTGTTTCCTAATGAAGCAAGTTCATGGAGAGGAGAGGACCACACAGACTTTCAATGTCTCTCCTTTACTCTTTTTTTTCTTCCTAACTAGTTGTGTTAGATTTTTGTATTAGTCTGTTCTCAGGCTGCTAATAAAGACATACCTGACGCTGGGTAATTTATAAAGAAAAAGAGGTTTAATGGACTCACAATTTCATATGGCTGGGAAGTCTCACAATCAGGGTGGAAGGCGAAGGAGTAGCAAAGGCACATCTTACATAACGGCTGGCAAGAATGCTTGTGCAGGGAAACTCCCATTTATAAAACCATCAGATCTCGTGAGACTTTTTCACTGCCACGAGAACAGCATGGGGGAAACTGCCCCTGTGATTCAATGATCTCCACCTGGGCTTTCCCTTGACATGTGGGGAGTATTACAATTCAAGTTGAGATTTCGGTGTGGTGGGGGGTACAGTCAAACCATATCAATTTTCTGGGACAAGAAACATCAAGACAAAGAAATCTATGGTCCATTCATCTCCTTTGAGAGCAATCAGTGCTCTCTCCTTTTAATATCATTTCAACATTTACAGAACCCTTTCATTTTCACATTATACTCGTGCACAACAAATTTATTTGCTGTCTTAGAATTTTGCTCTTTTTGAAAATGTCCCTTGTTCAGGCTTTTTTTTAATGTAGATTTTTCCTAGTTTCCTTTATTTCCTGCTACTCAGCCTGTCATATTCAGAGCATCCTACTTCTCAAGCTATGAAGGTTGGAAAGTGCTTTGGCCTGGTGGTCAAGTTTGGAGTTCTAGTTTGGGTTCTCCTCTTAAGCCAATCATGTGATTACATTCTTTCTATAGTCCCACTCTTTTTCCTCTGTAAAATTATGTGTGGGGGTTAATGATTGGATCATTGTAAAGAACTGTGCCAGCTGTAATTTTTTTTTGTTCCTATTTTTCTGATTTTTGTTAAGAGTTAAGTGCTAGAGTTACTTATGATCAGAGTAGGTGGAGGGAGACCTGGACATAAGTCAGTCAGGTATTTCCTTGTGCAACTTGACCAAATTGCATTAATGAGGAGAGAGGAAGAAATTGCCATTTCTAGCTCACAATGAGAGTGTCTGAGAAAACAAATCACCCTTCCCTCCTGGATTCCTTAAATGACAGCACACTGGTGGAGAAGATAAACTGGAACTCAACTTTTGCCTTGACCACACTTGACTCAATTGCCATGTCTTATCCAAGTGACTGTGTCTTATCCAAGTGACTCTTGACCAAACACAGGCAGAAGAAGAATTTTGTATATCTCTGGATTTTGGTGTTGTTTTTTTTTTCCCTTATATTAATCACTTGTCAGTGGATTTGTCCCTGAGCTCAGAGCTAGCACTTTACATAGTATAAGAAACTACAAGGACTAGTTTATTTTATTTAGTATTTCTAAAACTTTAGATATCATTCTGCACAGCTATAACCCTTGAAGGTTTGCAAGCCACCCTTCATGCACTTTCCAGAGTGTCCTGGTCCGTTAGCTCTGACAAAGCTTCTTATTTCCTTCCATTTCTGACTCGCCAGAAGATCCATCCTGGAGCTCAGAAAGAGGCAGCATATTAAAAATGGACACTAATGTCTGGACTTTCTGCTGCAAACATAGATGTCTATTACAGCAATTGGATCCACGTGTTTAAACCCTTCCTGGTAATATAAACCAGGCTTTGGAGTTGACAGCCACAGCCCTTCAACAGCTAGTCTATACCACCAATTAATGTTCTTAACATGTCTTGAATTTTAAGTTGTTTGAGTTTTTAATTAAATACTGAAGAATTTTTGTGGCACAACATGACAGCCTATTGCCAAATCATTTACCCGATCATGTTACATTATTTTTAAAGTACTTGCCCTAGTATGCAAAATCCTGTAAGACATACAACCAACCAAAATCACTAGGGTTTTCCATAAATTACATTTTAAGGGAAGATACTCATAATTTTGGTTAGCATTTCTCCTTCTAGAAGATTCCAGAGAAAAATCTTTCCTTTGCAGAGTTATTAACATTTAACAGTTCAACATATTTTAGGAATTTCATTCATTCATTCTTTTTTTTTTTTAAGAGATGAGGTCTCACTATGTTGCCCAGGCTGGCTCCAATTCCTGTCCTCAAGGTATCTTCCCACTTAAGCTTCCCAAATAGCTGGGATTATGGGCCTCAGCTACCATGCTCGGCTGGAATTTCTTTCTTTATAAAAGCATTTATGAGGTATTGTGCATACTTTAATATACTATCTTATTTAATATTTATAAAAATTCTGTAGCATAATAATTTCTTACTCCCCTTGAAAAGATTGGAAAACTGAGGCCCAACTAGTAGAACAGCTTGTACAAAGTCACAGAAGGAGAAATTGGCAAAGCCTGGATTTAAACTGATTTGAGTTCAGAACCCTTTTTCAAACTCTAGCCCTTTGCTTCTGTCTATTAGACTCACTAATACCTTTTTCTTGTGGATTAAGGGAATGGCTGATAACCTCACAAATTTTCTTCCAGACCTATGATCCTATGATATTAACTAATTCCCTCCTTCCTTCCTTCCTTCCTTCCTTCCTTCCTTCCTTCCTTCCTTCCTTCCTTCCTTCCTTCCTTCCTCCCTCCCTCCCTCCCTCTCTTCCTTTCTTCCTTTCCTTTCCTTTCTTCCTCCTCCCTCCCTCCCTCCCCACTCCCTCTTTCTTTCTTTCTTCCTTCCTTCCTTCCTTCTTCCCTCCCTCCCTTCCTTTCTTCCTTTCCTTTCCTTCCTTCCTCCCTCCCTCCCTTCCTTTCTTCCTTTCCTTTCCTTTCCTCCTCCTCCCTCCCTCCCCATTCCCTCTTTCTTTCTTCCTTCCTTCCTTCTTCCCTCCCTCCCTCCCTCCTTTCCTTCCTTCCTTCCTTCCTTCCTTCCTTCCTTCCTTCCTTCCTTCCCTCCATGTTTACTGAACACCTATTATGTACTACAGGCCAAGCATACAAAAGAGATGATGCAACCACCTCAGAGCATGTTATAACATGCTTTTCCAGTCCTAGGATAGTCTCTGGCCTTCATCTATGCATCCACTCATGCATTAACTGAGCAAATATTTATTGAACACATAGTAATGAATTATACTAAGCTCTAGGAATTCAGCAAATAATTCAGGCTGTGTCCCTGATAACATGGAGCTTCTGCTCTGGTGTCTCTACCTGGCTCTCTCTTCATTTTCTTTTTTCCTTCCACATGCTTATTCATAAGGGCTTTGCTAAGTCAGGAGGGATTGGCAGGCTCATGAATTCAGGGTGCATATTTTCAAGTGGGAATTGAGGTTATGAGACGTTGTATCGGCCAGTCATTTCCACTTATTTGATAGTCAATCAAGGCACCAAAATATATTTTCATTTATCTTATTTCTTCTCCTCTTCATTTTGTTTTTATTTAACCTTTTCTATGTGCGGTTCTCACCTCCCCCAATTTGTCTGTAAGCTCTTTGAGTCACTCCATGGTGACTCTACACAGAGTATAGGCTATAAAAATATTCACTGAATAAATTCCAAGTCCATTTCTCTGTCCCTTGTTGTTGCTATGTGTCTATAAACATGAGGTAGCAACTCTAAAGTCTTGCTATAACAGGCTAGCCTGTAACTATGAATAATACATATATCTCAAGCAAACTCCCCACCCTGGCTAGCAGGCGCCGCCAGTGAATGATACTACCAGTGACTATAACTTCTTGATGAATATAGCGAGTGCTCTCCTAAAAGTTATGCAACTCCCCAAAGTGGATTTAGACTTTTCTTTCCTTCTCAATAACACCATTACAGAGCTGGGTGTGGAGGGTGGTGTGGGAGGGACAATAAAACAAAAGTTGTCACATTGGTCTTAATCTGTACCTTGGTTTCCTTATCTTGGATTTAATCTTAACAATAAAAGATACTCTATCTGTAGCCCTATCACGTGAAAGTGTTTTTATAAGCAATAAACGTATTATTTATATTGTGACCAAAGTTTAAACCATATATTGTATTGCAGGTCAATTTAATTTTTGTTCTTTCATTTTCCATTTTGTGCTTTTACCTTACCAGGTTTGTGACCCATTTTTCAGGTCCGTCCTCCCAGCTTTATACCTTCATTTATGCCAAGACATTTGTGCTTGATAATAGCTTAATTATCAAACATCTTCAGATACTAATAACATGTAAATACTGAGTATCACGACTTTTCCAAGTAAGAAAATATGGTAGAATAAAGAGACCTTGACACTATTCATCCTACAACATATAGAAATGTGTCTGATCCACTAATCTACCCCCAAGGCCAATGTTGCTAGAAGATCAAATGTTGAAATGTTGCAGAACATTCCTTTTATTGATGTTTGAAAGGGACATTTATAAGAGTTAATAGTTTTTGCACTGTAATACCTGTGTCAGGTACAATTCTAAATGTCTTACATGGGTTAATGCAACCCTGCAAAGGGGACGGTATTATCTCCCTCTCCACCCCTTTTTTTTTTTTTTTTTTTTTTTTTTGAGATGGAGTCTTACTCTGTCACCCAGGCTGGAGTGCAGTGATGCGATCTTGTCTTACTGCAACCTCTTCCTCCCAGATTCAAGTGATCCGTCTGCCTCACCTCCAGAGTATCTGGGACCACAGGCACGCACCACCACACCCAGCTAATTTTTGTGTTTTTAGTAGAGATGGGTTTCACTATATTGGCCAGGCTAATCTCTAACTCCTGACCTCAAGTGATCCACCCCCTTTCAGCCTCCCAAAATACTACAATTATAGGCACGAGCCACTGTGCCCAGCCTGTTGCCATTTTATAGAAGAAAAAATTGATAAAGGGCGGCCTATCTCCATTTTATAGAAGAAATTGATGAAGGGAGAAGCCAGGTAAACAAACTGTGCAATGGCACTCTAATAGCAAGAAGAGAAAGGTTTAAACTCAGGCAGTCTGACCTCTGAGCTGACCCGGTTAGTCACCATGCCACACTGAGAACCACTGCAGTAGTAGCAATCGAAGAGTGATTCGAAGTTTCAGAATACCTCATGGGAAAACAAAGATCCCTTACTGTGCAAACTCAAACTACCTAGCCAGTCACATTTCGTTTTAATTCCCAGTCCCCCATCGCCATATTTCATACCTTCTCACACTGTCTCATGCCTTTACTTGTTTGTGCACTGTGTAACCTCCGTGTGACTTGCTGTCTCACCTTTGCCTAAGCTTATTCATTTTCTGAGTTAGCTTAAGGCTCATCTCCTGTAGGCAAACGTGGATGCGTCCTTCTTATAAAAGAAAAACTTCAGCTGAATTAAATTTAAAGGAGCTTGATTGAGCAATGAACGATTCGTGAATTGGGCAGCCTTCTGAGCCAGAATAGGCTCAGAGACTTCAGTGCGGCCACATGGTGGAAGAAGATATGTGGACAGAAAAAGGAAGGTGACATACAGAACACGGAAATGAGGTACAGAAACAGCTGGATTGGTTACAGCTCAGCACTTGCCTTATTTGAACACAGTTCGAACAGTTGGCTACATTTGATTGGCCCACACTCTGTGACTGGCACAAGCGTAGGCTACAGTCTGTTTACACCTCCACTTGTTACAGGTCACGATGTACAGTAAAACCATTAGGCTGAACTTAAATATATATGGAGGCAGCTTTAGGCTAAACTTGATTTAACACTTCTATGAGTTCCCACTGCCCAATATACATGCCCCCCGTGGTGCATTTATCTTCATGTACTGTAACCATCTGTTTACCTCTCTGTCCACTAGACAGTCAGTTCTTGAGAGCTGGGACGAGCCTTTTCATCTCCGTTTCACCATCATCTAGCATACTATCTGATGCATGTAGAAAGATTCATACGAGCCCATCATCTGTGAGTGGAGCTGGGGGGAAACTGACTTTATATTAATGAAAACTACCCAGAGTCTGATTCACTTACAAATGTATTTCCACTATTTGAAGCAGAATTCCTTTTCTAAAAAATTCTGGAAGGCATAAAACATTTCAGTTTTCTTTTGTGGTTTTCCAAATCACAAAACTACCTAGAAGGCATATTATATGTTTTAAAATTAAGAAACAAAATAAATCACTTATATTATTATTATTATTGTTATTTGAGATGGAATCTCGCTCTGTCGCTAGGCTGGAGTGCTGTGGTGCCATCTTGGCTCACTGCAACCTCTGCCTTTCAGGTTCAAGTGATTCTCCTCCCTCAGCCACTGCAGTGCTTGGGACTACAGGCGCGTACATCACACAGGCTAATTTTTGTATTTTCAGAAGAGATGGAGTTTGGCCATGTTGGCCAGGCTGGTCTCGAACTCCTGAACTCAGGTGATCCACCTGCCTTGACTCGCAAAATGTTGGGATTACAGGCATAAACCACCACACCCAGCCCCCAAACAAGATGTAGGATTGTATGTTTCCTGTTTCCCTGGTTTCTTCACCTCTTCTGCTTCTTAAAGGCAGCCTTTGTCCCTAGAATATTGTGATGCAGCTTCTGGAAAATAAGAGGAGAGGAGTAGATCCAGAAACAGAAGACAGAAGGAAGGACTGAGCCAAAACAACTAAATCGATCTATACGATAAAGAGCAAAGCAACAGGGGGAAGTCCAGAGAAGAGAAAATAAGCAACCTGGACTGGAATAGAGAACATGAAGGGTAACAACATGAAGGATAACCACGTGAAGGACTCTGGATGAAACAGTTGTAAGAGGAAACTGGCGGGTGTACTGGCAGCTATAAGAAATAAGATAGGACATGGATATTCTTTTATTTTTATGAGAGACATGAGCAAAAACATTTTAAAAATTATTTGTGGCTAATCAACTGTAATTCTTTTTTTGGTTTGGTTTTGTTTATGTTGTTGTTGTGTTTTTGTTTTGTTTTGTTCTGTTTGAGATGGAATCTCTCTCTGCCATCCAGGCTGCAGTGCAATGGTGCTATCTAGGCTCACTCCAGCCTCCCAACCTCTGCCTCTCAGGTTTAAGCGACTGTCCTGCCTCAGCCTCCAGAGTAGCTGGGATTACTGGTGCCCGCCACCATGCCCGGCTAATTTTTTTTTTTTTTTTTTGTATTTTTACTGGAGATGGGGTTTCACCATGTTGGCCAGGCTGGTCTCAAACTCCTGACCTCAAGTGATCCACCTGCTTGGACCTCCCAAATTGTTTGGATCACAGGCGTGAGCCACCACACCTGGCCAACTGCAATTCTGTAAATATGACTCCTTTAAGAAACAGAGCCAATGAGGTCTTCAGGATACCTAAGGCTATATGTATCATTTTATTCCAGAATTTTGTCCATAGCTACATGGGTATTTTACAAAAATGCTCAAAAGATATGTCAAAAAATTTTCAGTTTTTAATTTCACTCAAGGGCAGTGTCCAGTAGGAGTGAAATGAATTTATACTTTATCAACTTACTCTAGTAATGTTTTCTTTTTCCTTATATAGAGGGCACTCCAGAGGCTGACTCTGTTCTGTCCTTTAACCTAGCTTTGCCTAAGGCTAGAGATATCCTTGATTCAGAGAAATTTGTGCCATTTACTATGGAGCAGTATTTCAAAAAGTTTTCAGGTCCTGAATCCCTTTGAGAATCCAATGGAAAGTATGGGCATGCTTCAAAATAAATAAATAAATAAATAAATAAATGCACTGTATTAGCCCATTTTCACACTGCTGATAAAGACATATTTGAGACCAGCTAATTTACAAAAGAAAGAAGTTCAGTTGGCCTCACAGTTCCATGTGGCTGGGGAGGCCTCACAATCATGGTGGAAGGCAAAGAGGAACAAGTCACATCTTACGTGGAGGAAGCAGGTAAAAAGAGGGCTTGTGTAAAGAAACTCCTGTTGTTAAAACCATCAGATATCGTGAGACTCATTCACTATCACAAGAACAGCACTGGAAAGACCTACTCCCATAACAAATCACCTCCCACCAAGTGCCTTCCACGACTTGTGGGAATTGTGGGAGTTACAATTCGAGTTGAGATTTGGGTGGGGACACAGTCAAACCATATCATGCACATAAGAAAATACACACAAAATTTTGCTTACACTTTGAAGAGACTGAGGAATTCCTGAAGTCTTTCTATGAGCCTTCCAGGCATCCACAGACCCACATTACCAATCCCTACTGTCCCTAGATGGGCTCATTTGCCTATCAAGTTTCACCATGTTAGAACATTTCATCTTACTTCTCATCTCACATAAGCAACATTTCTGGCTAAAGTTTCTCTGGGAAAATATGGAGTTTTGCTTAACCCTAATGTATTCTGGTATCTAGAAATCTCAAAGCTGATCCTTTCACCTGTGACTAGAGACCACAGAATCACTTAGCATGTTAACAAAGACAAATGTTGGTCTTTATCATTTCCAAGATAATTTAAAGTCAGTGTCCTGCATGGGACATTGTTTAATAATTGACATGCAGTTCTGAGTGGCAGGTTTTTGATGAACAGTTGAGGTCTTTGGCTAAGAAGGGTCACTCATGAAGGAAGAGGTCGGAGATAACAGGTTTCTCCTAGACGAAAGCCTACAAGGGTACTCCTGCTGCCAAACTGGGTACCATCTGTAATTGATGAGTGGTTTTCAAAGCCATCCCCAGCTAAAGCATTTTGCAGTAATCTACTCAGACAATACTTACTTGCTGCCAATAAATCCCATAATTCAGACTGTCCACCTGAATCACTCCTCAAGGAGTGTGAGTAAAGGCTTCTTCCTCCTCTCCACTTCCTCCCTCTCAATCATCTCTCTCTCAGGAGCAGGCCAGCACTACTGAAGGCAGTTAAATTCATCTCAGATCTCACTGTCAAATGAAATGTTAAAATTCCCTCAACCACTCAGAAGAAACTTTTGACAATCAAGTAATATAAAAATTCCAACCAGACGTCAAATACTTTTAGAATACAATTTTTCATATCTCACTTTTTTCCTCTAATCATTTTATGGCAAACATTAATAAAAATAAAATACTATGTTCTTAAGAATTATGACACAGATGCTTTTTCAAAGGAAGTGTGAGCCTTCCTTTTTCAATGAGATACTAAGGACAAAAAAAAAAACAAATGTTTTTAATGCCTAACCACAAACAGCATTTATACTTCTGGGCCAGAGTAGGACCTCAATATTACATAATTGTATTTACATTATATAACAAAACAAGATTTGAATAGAAAACGAAAGTTTGTGAGCCCCTGCTATGCACTAGGTACTATACCAGAGCTGAGGGCTGGGTTTTCTTCTTGAAAAATAGGAGTTGAAAACCTTCTGAAACAAAAAATGTCAACCTCATGTAAAATAATGGTTTTTACAAAAAGAAATACAAGAGGAAAAAACCTTTAAAAGTATGGGAGAAAACAAAACAAGATATAAATGTCCAGAATAAGGGATATTCCGAATAAAATTAATCCAATTGAAAACAAAGTGTTCCCATTTTCCATGTAATGTCAGAAGTGGTTAAACCTCATCAGGAATAATGTCTTCCATATTAATCCCACTATGAGTATATGTGAGAGTAGGACTCAACATCTGTAAATACTTTATTCCTCTCAAATTGAGGGAAATACGTTTTCTTTCACTTCTGCCTTTGACAGAGCAAAGCCCAGAGTGTATTACGACATCCTAAGGGAGAGAACTGCAAACACTATTCTGTAACGAACATTTGTCATTCTTGTGTCATTCTTGTCATTCATGTGTCATTCTTACAAAATACCTGAAACCCATTTCTCCTTGGAGAATCCCTTCTTTTGTGGGCAAAGCACAATTTGTGTGTCCCTGTGGAGACTGAAAATGTCTGATACTCATCCTACTAGCCTTACCTTGCACCTAGAGATAGCCCCACAACTTGGGTTCTATCAATCTGATTTCTGCACCCGGACCTTGAATTTAATGTGAATCTAAAAAGCAAAGGCCCTAGAGATAAGTCTATGGCATGGGTGGTGGTTATAAAAAGATGACTCATCCAGAGCAGCCATAGCAACTGTGCTGGTGGTGGTATAAAGTGTGGAGTGCCAGCTACAGCAGCAGGGTAAGCTGCAATGTGTGGCACATCGTAGTGGTGGCAGTATTGCCCACAGGGTTCAGCTCTGTGGTGTGAATTGAACCATGGTTTCCAGTTCTGAAATCTTTCAGCCAGGATCTCTCGCAATCTAGTCTGCTCTTAAGCGTTCACTAAGAATCCTCCTCATTGTCTTTAGAGGTGTATTAAAGGTGTATTAAAGCAATTTTTTGCCTCGCTGCAATCTTACCTTTCATCTTTTTGTATCACTAAACATTTTTTTTAAATTTGAACATAATTTAAACTTATACAAAAGTTGCAAGACTAATTCAAAGAATTCCTGGATATATCTTCAGCCAGATTTCTAATGTTAATATTTTTCTACATTGACCTCCTCCCTGTCCTCCTCTATCTTCTCTCTCCCCCTCCTCCCTCTCCTCTCTCCGCCTCTTCCCCTCTTTCTCTCTGTGTAGCTTTTTCTAAACTGTTTAATAGTAACTTGTAGACATGATGCTTTTTCCCTAAAAGGGCATTGTGTTTTTACTAAAAAGTGAATTATCTTACATAATCACAGCCTACTTCTCAAAATCAGATTACATACAACACTATGATCTGGTCTGCAGACCTTATTCTGAATTTGCCAATTGTCCTAATAATGTCTTGTCTAGCAAAAGAAAATTCAAGATCATTCTGGAACTAGTTTAGTACATTTGAAATAAATGTATCTCTTGTTTAAATCAGCCAGAATTGTTTTCTGCTGCTTGTGACAGATAACTAAAATTGATTTTAAAAAAAATGGAAGCAGGAATGAAGTTCTGCAAGTAACACATTTTGAAATGTCTAATTACCTATATGGAAAAAGTAGGGACAAAGGGGAGAGAAGACCTCAGTGTGCTGGGCTGACATGTTGTTAAACAATTGTGTGCTGAAGCTTTGAGACCATTTACATCCTAAGGAAGCTGCCCTGTGAATGAAAATTGTAGGAATTGTTCAGAAGGCTGGCAAATGCCAGCAATTTCTTCTGGTCATCAGTAGGCTCCTATAAGAAAGAGACCTAAGGAAAACATGGCCCTTCTTCCTTCTCTAGATGGAATCATGTCTGAACATGATGCCTGGGGCTCTAATATTCATTTTGTGACTAGAGGGAGAAGACTAAAGACAAGCACGAGTCTCTGAGGAAGGGATGGCGTAGATGTGGAAACAATGGGCACTTTGGAATATGGCCAAACAATCCTACCTCTGGACTTTGAGCATTCTGAGATACAGTTTCTTATTATTTAAGCCAGTTTCTGTCACTGTTTCCTATTACACAGAGCCAAAAACACCCTAAAGATAAACATATTCAGTTAAATAACTCCAGCTCTGTGTTGACACTTTGTTTGATGTGTTAGATGTTCTCATAAATATAAAACTAGAGGAGGTGTCATTATCCTCTATTATATCATACAGCTAGATTGCTTGATCCTCCTAACATGGTATTTCTTTTTTTAAAGCATCAGAGAGGATGGAATAAAGTTTTAAAACCAACAATGATCTATAAAATAACACTGGTGAAAACAACAATATGAAAACGCCTCCTAAAAATGAGCTTCTTGGTGTTCTTGCGTAACAGACAAAATATTTCAGCTTTTATTTATTTACTTATTGTTTGTTTGTTTATTTTAGATGCAGGATCTTGCTCTGTTTCCCAGGTTAGAATGCAGTGGGATGACCATGGCTTGCTGCAACCTCGAACTCCTTGGCTCAAACAATCCAACAATATTGTGATGGTTAATACTGAGTGTCAACTTGATTGGACTAAAGGATACAGAGTATTGATCCTGGGTGTGTCTGTGAGAGTGTTGCCAAAGGAGATTAACATTTGAGTCAGTGGGCTGGGAAAGCAGACCCACCCTTAATGGTAGGCACCACCTCATTAGCTGCCATAGAATCTAGACTAAAAAGCAGGCAGAAAAATGTGCAAAGAGAGACTGGCCTAGCCTCCAGCCTACATCTTTCTCCCATGCTGGATTCTTCCTGCCCTTGAAGAGCAGACTCCAACTTCTTCAGTTTTGGTACTCGGGCTGGCTCTCCTTGCTCCTCAGCCTGCAGATGGCCTATTGTGGGGCTTGTGATCATGTGAGTTAATACTTAATAAATATATATATATATTCCATTAGTTCTGTCCCTCTAGAGAACCCTAATACAAATATTTATTAAGGAGCTAATAGTACTAAGTTGATAGTGCTAAGTAGTCCTTTGTATGAATTAATGTATTAATTTATACAGTATACTATGCAACAGTCATTAGTTCCATTTTATAGATGAGGAAACTGAGGATTAGAGAGCTAAACCAACGTTATCAGTTTCACAGAGATCATAAATAATGCAATCAAGATTCAGGATTCAATAATGCAATCTATTCCACAGGCGATGTGCTACTTTTTTTTTTTTTCTTTTTCTTTTTCTTTTTATGATTAGATCAAAGTGATAACTCTCCTCGAGGGAAAATGAAATTAAAAGTTCCATTTTAACTGAAAATAGGTATGTGTGTTGGGTGAAGGATGTTATATGGGTATAATTTCTAAACCCTTATGGATGCCTCTGAAGAGATGGAGGTGTTAGTTTGAAGGCAGGGAATTGATATATTTCCATCATCAATGACCCCCTACCCTACTCCAGAGCAGCCACAGTCACCCAACTCCCTCCACAAATAAAGAAGTGGCTGGAACAGAGGGACCATAGCAGAATTGTAACATTTTCAGAGGAATCGTCATGTTTAACAAAGAACTCTCACAGAGCAGCTAGAGCTTCATTTCCTGGAAAATGAATCTGAGATACTTGCTCAATTATATCCCTGACCCATTCTCTTGTGCTTCAGAGGGAAAGATAGGCTTGTGAGTTGCCCCAAAGTGGGGAAATTCCTGCTTATTTTTACAGCAGTCATGACCCATTTCGGTTGTGCAAGGATTTCTATCTTCACTATATCTGCTTACTGGCAGCCTGAAACTTCAGTTTCAAGGACAGGCCTGGATCATTCTTCACCAGAGAAGCACAGAAGTATGTTTCTATCACTGATGCTCCATCTTTAAAACATCACTGATCTGAGTTTCACACATCCTGTCTCTGAAAGAGACAAGATATAGGGTGTTTGTTAGAGGACACAGGGGCAATAGCAGGGTTTTATTTACAGGTTGAGTGTTTAACTTCTATCCTGTAGCAATAATATGTAGATATTATCTCTCCTACATAGTTCTAAACAATTAACTATGTTTAGGGCCAAAACACTAGGAATAACCCTTATTTTCTCATTTTTCTTCACATCTCTCATCCAATCTAGCTGCAAATCTTGCCTACTCATCTTTCCAGAATTACTTGATAGTGATCCATTTCCATAATTAGCCAATCATCATCTGGGAAAAAATAATAAAAGCTACCATTTGTGATCTACTTAGCTTCTGCCAGACACTGAGCTACCATTTTGTATGCATTATATTAATGAATCCCCACAACAAATCTGTCATCTGATAGTGTCATCTCCACATAACGAATGAGGAAACCAAGGCTCTGAGTGGTTAAATAATCTTCCTACATCCCCACAGCTAATGAGTGGTAGTGCTCTAATATCAGTAATGCCAATGTTGAACGGTAGATCTAAGACCCTCCAGATCTGTCAATATGCCATTTTATCTACTTCCTAAAATAGCAGACCGAAAAAGAAAAATAATACAAACAATTATTGTTCTGTAATTAACCTCCTTTCTAGTAGAATCAAATGCTAAGGAGAGGGGCATGGTATTGTGGGTGTTTGGGAGAAATATAAAGCAGAAATGGGATAGAGCATTAGTCAGTTTTCAGTATATGGCTTTCTTCTTGCAAAAATATCTCCATTCGGTGTTCACAACACTACTCACACCTGATTTTCTTCTAACCTGGAACTTGTGCCTTCTTGGACTCCATTTCTGGTTCTTCCGCCTCTGCTAACCCTTAACTCTGTCCTCCTCCCTCTTTTCTCTCCAAATTCCTTCTCTAGGTGATCTCATCCTCTTCTATGGCTTAAAATAACATTTTTGTACTGATGACTCATAAATCTCTATCTCCAGCTCTTACCACTCCCCTGGGCTCTAGATTTATATACCCAACTGCCTACTTGACATCACCTCTGAGCTGTCTAATAGACATCTCTAATTTAGTATTTTCAAAATAAAATTCTTGATTTACCCACAGCCGTCTTCCCCATCTCTCAGTTGCTGGTATCACCACCGATCAAGTTTCTCGGGCCAAAACACTAGCAATAACCCTTATTTTCTCACTTTTCTTCACATCTCTCATCTAATCTATCTGCAAATCTTGTCTACTCTTATTTCCAAAATACATTCAAGATCTCACCACTTATCACCATCTCTATTGCTACAACCCCAATCCAAATGACTAATATCTCACAGCTGGGCTGCAATGGGCTGCTTCCACTCTTCCCCTGCCAGAATTCATTCTCCATGCAGTAGCCAGCCAGAGTGATCTTTTTAAAGCATAAAACAGATCAAATGGATCCATTGCTTAAAAGCTTTCAATAGTTCCACTGGGTTTAGAGTAAAACAGAAACTTAACAACATGACCAGCAAAACTGTACACAATGCACTCCTTGCCAGCCTCTGGACATGACCTAATACGTCTCTCCTTACCATTCTCTCAACTCCCCGGCCTTCTTTCTGTCCTTCGAACACACTGAGCTCCTTCACATCTCTGGCCTTTTTCACCTGCTGTTCCTTCTGCATAGAATGTTCTTTCCTCAGACCTTTTATGATTGCCTCTTCCCCTCCTGTGAGTCTCAGCTCAAATGTCCCCCGCTTACAATGGTTTTGCTGGCCATTCCAGTAAAAACAATTTCTTCCATTCGCTCCTCCAAGTTTCACTATATACCACTACCCAGTTTCATTATTTTAAAAACACATTATATGAAAACTGTTTTTTGTTTGTTTGTTTGTTTTTGTTTTTAATTGAGACGGAATTGAGACGGTCTTGCTCTGTCATCCAGGCTGAAGTGCAGTGGTGCAATCTCGGCTCACCGCAACCTCCACCTCTCAGGTTCGAGCGATTCCCATGCCTCAGCTTTCCTAGTAGCTTTCCTAGTAACTACAGGCATGCGCCATCACGCCCGGCTAATTTTTGTATTTTTACTAGAGACTGGGTTCCGCCATGTTGCCTACGCTGGCCTCAAACTCCTGGCTTCAAGTAATCTGCCTGACTCGGCCTCGCCAAGTGTTGGGATTACAGGTGTAAACCACTGCACCCGGCCCAAAAAGCATTTCTTCATGTTCATCATTTGTTATCTTTCTCTGCCCCCCTAGAAAATGAGATGCAAAAAGACAACCCTATCCAAAAGAAAGGCTTGCACTTTGGGAGGCCAAGGCGGGCAGATCACGAAGTCAGGAGTTCGAGACTATCCTGGCTAACACGGTGAAACCCCATCTCTACCAAACATACAAAAAATTAGCTGGGCGTTGTGGCACGTGCCTGTAGTCCCAGCTACTCGGAAGACTGAGGCAGGAGAATCGCTTAAACCCGGGAGGCAGAGGTTGCAGCGAGTCGAGATCCTGCCACTGCCCTCCGGCCTGGGCGTCAGAGAAAAACTCCATCTCAGGAAAAAAAAAAAAAAAAGAGAAAATCTCCTGGTCAATGAAAGCTGAGCTTTATGGTACCGAAAGGGAGGCCAAGATTCTACAGAGTAGATGAATTATCCCACAATAGTATCCACTTATGATCAAGGAATTCATTAAAAGTCATCAAGAAGGAGTCAGGCTGGGTTCAGTGACTCACATCTGAAATCCCAGCACTTTGGGAGGGCAAGGTAGGAGGACTGCTTCAGGCCAGGAATTCAAGACCAGCCTGGGCAGCATAGTAAGATCACATCTTTACAAAAATTAGAAAATTAGCTAGGCATGGTGGTGCATGCCTGTAGTCCTAGCTACTTGGGAGGCTGAGTCTGAAGAGTTGCTTTAACCCAGGAGTTCCAGTCTCAGTAAGCCATTATTGTTCCACTGCACTCCAGCCTAGTTACAAAGCAAGACTCTATCTCCAAAAATAAAAAATAAGAAAACAAAAAGAAGAAACATTCAGATTAAAACATTGGTTTCTGGAATCCCTTGACCCAGGGAATATGTTCTAGTTAGAAAATACAAATATTCTAGTCATTTAGGTGGACTTTCAATTTTAAATAAACAAATCATCACGTTTTTTCTGTAATCTCTTAGAAGTTTGAATGTGTAGTCCAGTTGCCTGGGACAAAATAATTTAATAACAAGTTTCAGGGGTCTACAAAACTGAAAACTAGATTTCTCTTATTCTGGTAAATTTTTTAAAGTATCTTTTTAGAAAAAGAATTGGAGTAATACATCAATATTAAAAACATAAAGTCTGTAGCATTGGCTCAGTGATCAGGTGGCAGGCAGCAACGAATCTTCGGTTGCAGCTGAAATGACAGCAATCTGTGTTACATGCACAAATGAGCTATTTTGTAAAATTGTCACCTGTGACAACTTAAAAGGAAGGTAATGTACTTTGTGAACTTGTAGCTATGGGTGAAATGATTGAAAAATAGAACTTTTCTAGCAAGTGTCAATCACTGTTGGCTTCATTTGACAAAACACTGCAATAAAACAATGAGCTAAGAACAGAATTTTAACAAGCAAGCAAGTATGAAAGACAACAGAGATGGTCAAGAAAATTTGAAGACTTGGAGAGTTGGACAAGGCAATTGTTTCTTATCACTAATTAGAGACAGACTGATAAGAATACAGTCTTGTATCAAGGAATAAATCAAGAATATGGTTTCCACACAAGTTTTTAAACTTCTGAATGGGTTAACATAACAACCCAATTAGTCTTTCATATGGACAAAATGACCCATTTTTTTTTAAAGACTGAAGCTGTGGCTCTTCTGCTGAAATTTAGTTGGCTTAAGATATGTACAGTTCAGAGAAAACACAGAGAAGCATGTATCAAAAAAGCTGTGTATGGGGCTATTGGCACAAGAAGTTGACCATAAACAACTACAAGAAAGAAGCTGATTACTTTTTTGAGAAACTTGTATGGCCAAAGAAATAATGAACCTTCTAAAACTTTTGTGTAAAGACAAAAACATTAACAATGGTTAGGTATGTGAACTTCTATGAGCAAGTATCAGACTAAGAAAGCTTCTCATCCTTGAAGGAGTGTACATTCTATAATGCACTCTGCAGATGTAGCCAAGGCAACAATAGAAAAGAAAGAACTTCCAAAGAACAAAATTAAGGGCCGTGGACTGCAGAACCCCTCCCCAGGAACCAAATCAGAACCTAATTAAGAGATTTCCTCATCCCAGGGAATGCTGACTGGCAGTAAAATATCAGAATTTGTAAGAACCAGCCTTGGCAATATTATAGACACCTCGCCCCTAATCTGCTGTTTTGTCCTAAGTGTCAGGGGGGAGAGATTATCTTTTTTGTGGTTTTTTTTTTTTTCAGTTGATTTTATAATCAGAAGGAGCCACATCCAGACCTGATAAAGAGACTACTTGGTTACCACCTAGAAACTATAGACATAATAGTCTTATGCCATAAAACGGGATAAGTTTATTCTGTAAGACTGGATAAGGCTTTGGGGTTGTTTCCATAGGGACACACTGAGTGACCTGAATACTGATGACCATAAGTGATATCCTTAGTACTGCTCACAAAATATTTCTAATTCTCTCATACTCGTTTACGTGGAGGATTATAATGTCTTGCTCTCTTTTTCATGGATGGGACACGTGACTGGATCTGACCAATGAGTTTGAGTAGAAGCAACATTTTACTTCCAGGTTAGAGCCATTAATTCCCAGTGTGAAACCTTCCAGGGCTCCTTTCTGTATGACATTGTGAACACCATTTGTTTCAATGCTATCTTCAGTCCGGGATCCTGAGCGACTGATGAGCCAAGCTTCCCTGCTGATTCACAATAGCCATATAGCACAAGTATTGTTGTTTTAAGTTATGAAAATTTCAGAGTTTTTGTTCTTTGAGACTGTGCCTGAGTCTCTGGTAAAGTTCCTTCTTTGACAACATTTGAAAAGTTTTTTATTTGATCATTTTATAGCAATGGATTAATACTCTGTGTACTGTTTTACAACCTACTCATAAAAATAGTCGCATGTATCTTTCTGTATCCTTTATATATTTTTATGCAACATCAGCATTCATAGCTGCCTAATAATCCATAATAGAGATGTTATATAATTTTTACTCAATTCCACATTGATAAAACTAAATGAGACATTTCAAGCGTTTAGTATTATAAATAATAATACAATGTGTATTCCTACAGCTAAATTTTAATAGTAGATTCAAGATGACTTCCAATTCTTAGGATTTGTGCATCAAAGCATATGTAAAATTTTAAAGATTTTGACATTTATTCATTTATTCAGGTTTCATTCTAGGCATGAGGGATAGTAATAAATAAGATGCACAAAGCCTTCACAGAGCATATTTCCAAGTTGTTTTCAGAGAGTCTATTCATGTCCTCTAATCCACCCTACTACCAAAAAAGTGAATGCCCACATTCCCACACTGTTGGCCACATTGCTTATGAGCATGTAAAAATTGTCTCTCTTGTTAGCCATAACATCATCTGTCCAGAATGTCTCACCTATATTTGAAGATGACAAGAATGATAGTTACCCCACAACCACAGGCCAACCAAAAGATGCTTGTTTATTCTCAGAAGAGTGAACATCACAAACTACAACGAGTAGTCAACCTTCTCTATCAACTTGGGAAGAGGGGCAAATCCTGCATGACCATTATCTACTTTGTAGCATTTCTTCCATTGTACATGTTATTTGCATCTCTTTTTCTCAATAGACTATCAGGTCCTTGAAAAGAACAAGGAAGAATGCTTAAAGAGGTGTTAAGGCAGTCAGTTACTCAAGCCAAGCTGCAGGAGATAGGGGATGAATCACAACTCTGCTTAGACCTTGCAGCTTCACTATGTCAGTGGCAACAAACAGTGCGTGCCTGTGCTTGCCTCTGCTCACATCAGCTCTCTCCACCGATAGGCAAGTTAATTATACAAATAAAGGCAGCAACTGTTGTGCAGTTGAAAGAGCCTGGTCACAGAAACTGGTAATCTTTTGCAGAAAAATGGAGTTGGAGAAACAGCTGTAAGTGGGCACGATTTATGTAGATAAAAGTTTCCTACTTACATTATAAGAAAAACCAAAATAAATGAAAGTAGATGGCTATAGATTCTTTTTTCACACTAATTCCACATGCACAGCAATGGTGATGTGGAGAACAGAATTTCATACCCCAAATCCATGGAACTTAAAATTCAAACTCAAAACAACTGTTCACTGAAATTTCACTGGCAAGTTTGTATGATGAAGCTTTAAGGATGATTATTTTTTAAGTCTCTCAAGGGAGGATTTGGGGAAGAGCCTAAAAGGAATATGATTTTGATATTTTATAAGGAGAATATTATTTTTCAATAAGATATGAAATATTTACTGTCAGTGATGGTGTGCTGAGTGATTTGTAGATATTACAGAGACAACATAGCATTTAAGCGTGCACTTCCTCGCACATAAGCAATAATTTAAGCTATATATCAAAACCTTAAAAAAAATTCCAAACCCTAGTGGAATAGAAATTGGCTATCTCCAAAAGTAAGTGTGTGTATATCCTTAACATTATTAGTTCTCTGTGGGTTTTCTCCAAATATTCCCACTTAGATTTTCCCACCAAACTTGTAAATTTTGGTCAAACACCGTGAAGTGGTGTGCAATATAGAGATGGAAAAGGAAACCTGATAGACTTACTGCCCTATTTAATTTGCCAGAATGATTTTCTTTCCTTTTGGGTTTCTTTCTGGGTCCTTGAAAAATGTTTTGTCTTTCTCTAGAGTGGGAGTGCAATGTATAAATCTTCCAAAAGCTTGGCTTACACTTAGTCTCTTACTCATAGAAAAAATTTTCCAGCAGGCTTTCAGCTTTCTTACATCAACTGCTCTCACCTCACTGACCCAACCTAGTTCCTCCACCTCTTCCACAGAGGCCCTCTGTGCAACTCAGGGCCGTCTTCACTACTTTTGTTGATTTTTTTAAACCTGATTGTATCTCTTTTTCTGTATCTCTAATGTCTGCTTATTTTCATTGCCCTGCATTGATTTATTTTGTTTGTCACACCTAAAATGTCTTCTCTCCAGTATTTATGACCTCAGGCTCTGTATTTCCTTAAAGTCCAGCTCCAGGCTCACCTCTACCTTTAATCCTTCGCTGAATTCTCTTGCTCAGTGATGAATATTCTTGGATGTCCCATAGGTCAGGCATACAGGATGATCCCACATTTGCTTACATAATAACTTGGGATTACTTATTTTCCAACTTTTTAGGCAGATAAGCATATCTGACTTACCCAGTAAATATAGTAGAAAACTTATTGGACTAAGAATTAGGGCCCTGTGGCCCACCACATAAATTTTTAAATATTACCTTAAGCAAAGTATCTAACAACTGTGTCTTTGTCTTGAAAAGAGAACATAGAATTACAATAACATCATTTTTAAAAGTACTTTCAGTTTTAACATTATGTGAGTCTTCAAGAAAAAAGATGATCTTTTGTTTCCCTTGTGTCTTTTACAACATCTACCACAGAGCTGGACAAATAGTAATTTAATAAATGTAATTTGACAAATTTAATAAGTAACTGTTGGGAAATGGATAGATGGGTGGATGGGCGGGTGATCACTCACTCTGTGATCTTATCAACTTTATAATCCTTCATTTCTTTGAACCAGCCTAAAGCAAAAATCACCAGATACTTCATTGTTCTCTTTCTATATTGATCACATATAAATATTACTTTTTACCTTTTCTTGTTTGCTTCCCAAATTGACTTCAGTAAAGGAAAATGCTCTGCTTCCCATTGTTTCTTCAGAAAAGCCCTGTGGAATCTACCTGTTGAAATAAGGATATCTAGCTGCTTCTACAACTTTAATTACTGAAAAAAGAAAAGATCCAATGCAACACTGAGAAATGTTATATATATATTTTTAAATGACTGCTTCTTATGAGAGAAGATAGTGTTGCATAACCAAGACCTGAAATTCAGTTCTCATCTATGATAACTCTGGCTGTTTCAGTTATGTGAAATCATGTTCATCAACAATTTGACAGAGAAAAGCAAAAAAAAATTATTTCATGTCTTCTAACAGCTGCAGATTTGTGAGCAGAGAGCAAATGACAGGAGTATATTTGGATCAAAGTGTGAAGATGTGCTTAATTCTATTCCAACACTCATTCTCAGCCCCATTTTTAACATATAAGAATTCATTCTCATGCACATCAACCAGATCCAGACTTCCATGGGATTTACTAACATGAGGGATGGTGGAAGTTGTTATGACATAAACCCTTACTCCAAATATCCAACCTACAAGATAAGTTTTCTAATTTATACAACACTCTATCCTATTTCAAGCATAAATAAAATATCTTTCTTTATTCCAAAATCAAGATATTCCATGGTGATAAGAATGAGAACCACCCATTCTGGTTTGGATGGTCTCCATTTTAAATGTTGTATAGGAAGATTATCCAAGTATACACCTACTTGTCAGGTTGTACTTCAATTTTTAATTTTGATCCCATGGTCAGCATAGCTGTGGGTCATAAACTAATTTTACCGATGATCCTGGCAATATCCTTCTCAATTTATATTTACTCAATAATCATATATCGATTAAAGATTTATTCATTCAGCCAATATTGCAAATATTTATTGTGTGCTTATTAGGTGTCAGGTACTGTGCCATGATTTGGAGACACAGTGAAAAACAAAATACAGTGTCAACTCTCTAGAAAAGAGGTCAACTAACTTTTCTGCAAAGGGCCAAGTAGTAAATCTTTTAGGCTTGTGGGCCATATTGTTTCTATCACAGCTATTCAACTGTGTCATTGTAATGGGAAAGCAGCCATAGGAATACAAACAAATGTGCCTGGTTGTGTTCCAATAAAACTTTATTTCAAAAAGCAGGTGGCAAGACTAGATGTGGCGCATCCATCATAGTTTTCCAACCCCTGTTGTAATTGCCTAGGGTCTACAGCAGTACCATCTAATAAGAATATAATGCAAGGCATAAATATGAGCCATATATATACTCTTAAACTTTCAATTAGACACACTTTGAAAAGTAAAAAGCAGTAAGTGGGGTTAATTTTAATAACATGCTTTATTTGACTGGGTATATCGCAAATATTATCATGACAACATGTAAACAAGTACTTAAAAATTACTAGGCAACATACTAGATTTTTGAAATCTGATGTTTATTTTATATGTACAGCACCTTTCAACTCGTCCCAGTCACATTTCAAGTGCTCAGTAGCCACCACAGTGGTTAGTGGCCACCATGTTACACAGCCCAGGTCTAAACAGATGCATAATTGGTAGGGATAAGCATGAAGCATTTAGAGTGAACATGAAGGAGGAAAAGCCAACCTTATATCCATGGTGGTTACGGCTGGTGGTCAGGGAGAGTTTTTATAGAAAAGGCATCCAGCGTGAAGAACAGGAATTCCCTAGTTGAGGATAAAATGATGATTTTGAACAGAGGGGAAAATATGCATCAAAACCCTGAGAGGGGAAAAGGTGCAGCTTCTTAAAACAATTTAAAGCAGCTCCATATGTATAGTCAGGGTGGGTGGTGTGGACCCTGAGCTAAGGTAGTGGCATTGGGAATGGAGGGAGGTGACTTAGATGTGAAAGATATTAATGAGACAGAATTGACACAGCAAAAGCCACATCCATGTGCAGAACATGACTTCATGCTCAGGAATGCCTTTTATGGCAAGAGTTGCCCTCATGCTGTGAGCAAAAGTCTCTCTCCATACTTCCTCCAACCTAGATTTTTCTCTAGTAGCTCTGCTACCACATGAAGGGCTAAAATCCTGATTCTTTTGGCCTAGAATGCTTGTTCATTCCCTTCTGTTTTACCTACATAGCTCCTGTTCATTTTCAGGTCTCAGTTTAAATGCCACTTCTCAGGGAGACTTCTCAGATCCCCCAGATGATCCCCTTGCCACATAAATTCATGTATCTTTCCTCGGTGGCAGTTTACACACTTGTAATTTCACAAGCATTTGTGTAATTATTTGATTATTGACTTTCTGTCTTGAAAATAAAGTTTAGTAAGCAAGAACTGTGTTTATTCTTGCTTGACACTGTGATACTACCCTCTGCCATTTACCTAGCACATCATAGATGTTCAATAAATATTTGTGGAATGAATGAATATAATATTAAAAGTCACTGTTGAGATTCAAACTTATCTGAAAAAGACAGTGAACCTTAGCATGAATCAATACAATGGATTCCAATATTCATCCACAAATACAATCTGGCAAGACATATTAATTCTCTTTATTTTTCTATTGTTGAATCTAATTTTTATTTTTAATTCTTCATTTACAGCTGAGGTGGCAAAAAATTAATCTCAGTCATTTTATGTTTCCTGACATTACTGGAGGCACTCAAAGTCCAGGAATCTTTTTCCTACTGAATATAGAAATTAGATCCCTAATTTCTCATAAGTTTTTTCTATAATTGGGGTTATGCCAAGAGTCTTCATCCTTTCTTTGAGGGGATCGGCTTTTAAAAACCACAGCCAAAATGGGTGATTTCTCCCCCAGTTTTCTGCCCTATAATGGCCATTTCCTTAGGTAATGAATGTACAAAACTTTAGCTGTATGACTGGAAGTAAAGGGTGGAAGAGAGGGATAAAAGCCAAATTTTGGAGAAAAAATTGGTCAATAACTGAAAAAAGCTGTTGTCCTGTCACACTTACTTAAAACATAAGAGGTATTTCTTCTCATCCTTTTGGCTAAGATCAAGTGTGAAAACTAAGGAGTCATAAATGATTTTGCATGAACAGATTTAACATCACAGAAATTTTAACTGCAACAAGACAGATGAGGAAAAACAAACAATACTTTCCAGGTAAGGTCTGTCCCTGTGAAATGTAGCACAATCTGGGATAGAGTAAGCTCACAGCTCTTAGTTCCTGAATTGAATAGCATCCTAAATTTCTCTTCTGTAATTACTCATTACATGCCTGTTAAATTGTCATCTCCATCTCTGGATCGTAAGTTCCATGAAGGGATGAACTTTGAATCAGGGACCTTGTGTCATGCTGCCAGCACCTACTACAATGCCTGGCACAAAATAAGTGCTGGACCAGTATTTACTAAATAAATAAAAGTAGTAAACAGGAAAAAGGAAGATGAGAATGTACAGAGCCAAAATTCCTCATTCTTCAAATCCCAGTTCAAATTTTAAGCCTTCATCTTCTTAGAAGCTCCCCTTAGAAGTTTTTGCTCACACCTCTGACCTCCCCCAAATGCTTTGTTTAGTCCTCTTAGAGCATTTATTAGGAAACAGTATACACAATGGTAAGGATACAAACCCAGGAACCAGCTCCCACTATTTGCAAGCTGCATTATCTTGAGCAAATTACTTAAGGTCCCTGAGCCCTGCTTTCTTATCTACAAAATTGAGAAAATTATATGATCAATATCATTAGGCTTGTTGTAAGGATTAAACTAGGTAATAAATGAAAAACATTTAGTCCAACATCCAACACATAGTAAGCACTCAACAATTATCTATTACATGTATCACTCTCCACTTTGACAATGATAGTTTTAAAACTGCTGTGTTTATTGAACATATACTATATTCCAAGTACTATGGAAAGCCCAGAATATGTTTTAAATAATACGGGCTTATATGGCTTTTCACAATGCAGCCATAGTTGATTCTATGGATTACAATTTTCCCTATCAGCCATTATGAAACTGAAGCTGAAAGGGATTACATAAACTATCTGAGTTCTCATAAGTAGTAATTAGATTTACTGTCATTTGAGCCCAGCTGATATTGCAGGAGCCCCACGCACTGTCTCCATGGATGTACACATCTTATGCCTTGTACTGAATTGTAAATTCCATTGCAGGCAAGGATTTGATCTGTTTTATCTTTGTATCCTCTGAAGTATACAGCTTAATACCTTATATGCCAACGATGAGTAAATATTTATTAAATGATTAAATACAAAGTGAAGGGACCCCAAAGTCAAACTTTATCAATGTCACAATTCTGTCCTAGCATTAACTCTGCAGAAGTTGTTCACATGCATTTTAAGTAGAGGGAATCCTTTCTAGCAGCACCCACACTAACAGTCACATTCTAAAGGGCAGTGCTGTCCCAACAAAAATGTCATATAAATAGGTCCTTTGTGTCACCAAGTCTATCTGCACATTGGCTGGGCTCATCCAATACTTAGTATGCTAGAAAGTTGGTATTTATACTATGGCAGCAGCATGGACTCTACATATTTGAAATTCTAAAAATCCTTTATGATGGATGCAGTAATCTTCCTCAGAAAATACTAATAGCAACCATTACTCAGAATCATGAATCAAGAACTTAAGCATCAGAAACAAAACAGGAGCAGCTAGGAAGTGAATCGCCAGCTCCAGAGAAGAAAGGACTTAACTGGGAAAGAGTACAAGAATTCACAGTAAAATAGAGCTACCATTCAACCCAGCAACCCCATTATTGGATATATACCCAAAGGAATATACCATAAAGACTCATGCACATGTATGTTCACTGCAGTCCTGTTCACAGTAGCAAAGACATGGAATCAACCTAAATGCCCATCAATGTGGTCTGAATAAAGAAAATGTGGTACGTATAAACCTTGGAATGCAGCCATTTAAAAAAAAGAATGTAATCATATCCTCTTCAGCAACACAGATGGTGCTGGAGGTCATTGTCCTAAGTGAATTAATGCAGAAACAGAAAACCAAGTATTGCATGTTCTGACTTACACATGGGAGCTAAACATTGAGTACACATGTACACAAGGGAGGGAACAACAGACACTGGGGCCTACTTGAGGGTGGAGGGTAAGAGGAGGGTGAGGATTTAAAAACTACCTATCAAGTACTATGCTTATTACCTGGGTGACAAAATTATCTGTACACCAAAACCCCAAGAGACACAATTTACCCTTGAAACAAACCTGCTCATATATTCCTTGAATCCAAAATAAAAGTTGGAAAGAAAAAACACAAAAATAATACAAATTTTACAAAGAGTTCACAGAATTCCAAAAATGCTAGAGCAGCAGTTCTTTAAGTTTGCTCCGTGGACCATCAGCACTGGCATCACCTGGGAACTCAATGTTAACCTTCAGGCCCCACCCAGACTTTTGAAATAAGAAACTTTAATATGAGACCCAACAAACTGTGTTACAAGAAGCCCTCAGGATGATTGTAGAGTATAGATCTTGACAATGTATAACTTCATTTTCCAGATATGAATTCTGAGACACATAAATTTTCCATGATCACACAGCTAGTTAGTAAAGACCAGAATATGTACCTCCTGGTTCAGAGTAAGGAGGGCTGGGAGAGGTAAGGGCAGATGTATGGAAACTTTATGTTCCTGTTGCCTAAGTCTCATTTTTAATCTGTGGATTGTGAGAACGGCAGTTATTTCTGGATGAAGACTGCAGGGACAGGCTCTGAAGACCACTGGATTAATGGTTGAATGTCCTAGAGTAAAAAGAGTTAAACCAGTGTTCTTTACTGAAGAATGCTTAACATAAGGATATGGAATATTAATCTTCCAGAGGATAACAGGGTACATAGCATTAAAAAAATTTTTTTGACTATAAACTGTATTAGGTTATAAAAACAAAAAATCGAAATGCCACAGAAACTGCCCAAATTGCCACGTGACCACCATACATTTCCATTTCTGGTTCTTAATTCCAGAAGTTTCTTTCTAAGGCAGCATTCAGAGGGAAAAAAAGATGGGAAATGCTGGTCTATATTATGTCAAAATAGTAAGTAATTTTTGTTTTATAAATGATTTTTTAACTGTCAATCAAAAAGGGTTCATGGTTCCAAGGTTCTATAAGCTCCTTGAAATTGTAAGCAACATTTTGAGTATGTGTAAATGTGGTATTTTTCTGGGGGACTTCCAGAGATTTTTTCATTAATTTTTCTAAGGGATCTATAGCTTATGCAATCACTAGATCCGTTAGCTCCCTGAAAATGCAGCTGGATTTTCCCTTTATTAGCTTGGAGTCTCACAATTTTTCACTTAATTCTACTACAAAATTCTCTTGATTGCTCATGTTACTTCCACTCCAGTCTTTCTTGGGTCTGTACTCTAATTTCCTTAAATTTCTAATCTATTACATTCATTTCTAAAAACCTTTAATGGCCCCACTGTTGACTGCCAATTCAAGTACCAATGCTGTAGACCTCCCACAATAAGACTCTTATTATCTTTTCTTTCTCTCATTCTTGTGTATTCTACAGTCAAACAGACAACTTTCTCCAAAGATACACTTACCCATACTACCTCTATATTTGGACTGCCTAGGTCTATTTCCTTCTTCAACATTCTTTACATGCTTCTAAAAAGCCTTCTCTTCCATGAAGTCTTCTTGATTCCCCAAATATTTTTTTTATGATTTTCCCCTTCCATCATGAACCCAATGTAAATATGTGCCAATCTCTTATGAAATGAATCCTACTTGGAATTCATATAATCATTACTGATGTGCTTCCTACCCATCCTGTTCCAGGGCACGGGAACTGTTATTCCCCTTGTTTTAAATTTGTCATTGGGTCCCTTTTACTGGATCACCCCATTCAAGGCTTTCACCAAAAAAGCAGTATTGGCCCGTATCACGTTTTAATCTGAAATGCTCAGATTTTGATTTTTAAAAAGATTTTTTTTTTTCTAGCTCAGAAATCGAACCATAGATAGCAGCTTCTATGCAAGCTCGTCTTATTTCTAAGATGAAAGAATACAATTAAGGCAGATCAATAAAACAACAAAGATTTCCCCTTTCTCTTTGTTCTTTTGTTCCTTGTGTTGAAGAACCCTCAAATATATTTTCAGAACTCAGGAGTCAAAAATAATCATTTTTGTGTTTAATAGATCAGTTGACCTCTAGTATTTATCATTTCCTATTCCTACTTTTTTTTCCTCTTCAGTTGAAATGTCTAGCCTGGAGAAAGATGCCCCCTACCTCAACCCAACGCCCTAAACAGTCTGCTTCAGTCTGACATATGGACAAAATCACAGTGAAGTTCAAGTAGGAACAGAGTAGTAGGTAGCCACGACCATGGAAACAGCAGAGTTCAGAGCCAGCTCTATTTGTATGTGTTAGGAGGATGGGGAGTTTTCCAAGGCTAAAATCTTCTGATGGTCTATGATCCCCTTTTATTCATTGCCATCATGAAAGAGGGTTTTAAATAAACCCATTGGCTCTGTATCTATTGACAAAACAAAATGTTTCTTGAAAGAAAACTTAGGCACAGAACTTTGAGTTTCCACATAGAGAAAAATTCTACCATAGCCATCAATTTATATACTTATAAAAGATAATCGAGGCTCACTCTCCTTTTCCTAGCTCTCATTTCTCTCATTGGATAATGACTGATGCCAACTGGCAGAGACTGATTGGCACATACAAACAGAATGATGGATAAGTCAACACAGGTACTTACCTACCACCCCCTCCATGTGTTTATGCTTAAGCATCTCAATTAACTGTTCATATTCAGTATACTTTCCTTATTCCTGAGATTTATTTTTCCAGCAAACTCAGCTATGTATAAGTGAAAAGAGCAATCTACCAAAAATAACCTAAGTGGGTCTTAATCTCCTCTCAACATTTTCTGACTTTGCGCAAGTCTTCCTTCTACCCGTTTGCCTTGGTTACTCTCTCTATAAAACAGGAATAATGTCTTGCTTTTCTCATTAAGTCTTGTGTCTGCTCTAAGTTATGTGGATGCTATAATTCAATAAATGTTAAATGATGCTAACAGCTTGCCTCATATCCTTCAAAAGTACCTTGAATGCTTAGGATGAATCCAATAAATAAACTAACATAAGTTCGATATCAAGGAGGACTGCTTAATGAAAGAGTAACTGAAGTATTCCCAAGTTAATTATTACCAATCAGGGTGGGTGTGAGAGATGATTTGCTTTTTTCAACTTCAATTTGAGAGATTGATTTTATGGCTTCTCAGGTCTCCTTCACTGTTAAAACCCTACAAAACAAATGGAGAATCAATAAAAGAAAAGTGTGCTATGGCTTAAGCCTGAGTTCCTGTTCCTTCCATCTTTCCAGTTTTTCCAAAATCAGTGTTGCTATCATGGTTCTGTTTTGATTAAAAATCTAGACATGCATACAGTTTTCTTAATTCAAATATGTGTGGGCAATGATATTCTTCATGGTCTTTTCCATGTGCCGTGTGCTATCCCAGAACATTGGAAAATTCTACATTCAAATATTAAAACAGAAGACCTGCATGAAATGTACATTTACTTTCATTTGAGCTTATCTATTTAATAAGGCATTTGGTCTAGAACCTCTTTCTGTTACCGTGTTTGAAATTTAACTAACTTTCTTCTTAGGAACGACTATAAAGGATGTGATATTGCAAAAAAATCACACTTTATAATTTTATAATAATATAGAAAATATGGTCTGCACCACACAATGGCAGGCTTAGTGAGAGTCAGTCTTCATTTGTCCAGGATGATTGGGAAATGAGGTGTCTCTGCTGCGATTTGTCCTGATAACTGAGGCTTATTCCCTTTGCATGCCAAAAGGTTTTATTTAAACTAATTTCAGTGGAAAGATTTCTCAAATGTATCACACAGTTTTCAGCCTAATTAAATATATACTGAAGCTATTAACCTGTTGTTAATGATAAAGTCGGCACATGGCTATCAGCCATCATACAGGGCCACATCATGGTCAGAGGGGAGTCTGAGAGGGGAAAGCTTGCTTGCTCCTTTGCTCAGCACCTCCAACTTGTTCTGCTTTCTGAGTCGTGTCTGTAACAGGCTTTCCATTCCCTTTCTCACTATTAGTGGCCTTTTTATCAGTTTTCAATACTCTCACTCCAAGCAATTTTTTATTCCTTTAAATTCCTGTTTTTAATTTGTGAAAAGCCCGATAATAAATCTCTGTTAGGACTAGATGGTAAACAAGAGTCATTCAAATTGGGGTACAACTAGGAGTCAGTGAGGATCAATGAGGGTTCGTGTGCAGACAAGTAGATGTTCCAGCTGCCTAGTTTTCTACCAGGACCCAGAGAGTGAGGTTGCTGAGAGCCTTCCATCCCAGCAGCAAATACTCTTATTATTTTTCTTTGCCTTTTTATCTCATTATTTCACTCTGATAGCTTATATTACTTTTGTTATATATAAAGTCCTTACCTACATTATATGTAAAGTCCTTGAGGGCAGGAAACATATTTTATTGTTCATCTGTTTTGCCACACTACCTAAAATAGTGCTGAGTACATTAAAAAAAAAAAAAAAAAAAAAAAGGCCGGGCACAGTGGCTCATGCTTGTAATCCCAGCACTTTGGAGGGCCAAGCGGGGTGGATCACTTGTGGACAGGAGTTAAAGACCAGCCTGGCCAACATGGTGAAACCCCATCTCTACTAAAAATACAAAACAATTAGCTGGGCATGATGGCTGGCACCTGTAATCCCAGCTACTCAAGAGGCTGAGGCAGCAGAATCACTTGAACCCAGAAGGTGGAGGTTGCAGTGAGCCGAGATCACACCATTGAATCCAGCCTGGGCAATGAGTGAAACTCTGTCTCAGAAAAAAAAAGAATGCTCATGTAATTTGGCTATGTAATTTGGCTATGCTATACCTTCCCCCAGAACCCTAGAGAAATCCACATTGAAACATTAATCCAATATAATACCTATTTCTGTCATTTGGCATTATTTGTGCCATACTTTTCCTCCAGTAGCATTGACTGACTTGCCCTAGGCATTGCTGTAAATAAATATAAAGATTTTTAGTTTAATTTGTGGCACTGTAATTGGAAACTAGTCTCCACCTCAGCTATTCTCTTTTTTGATTAGCAATCCTTTCATAGAGAATCTCTAGCTCTACCCTAAAGCCCAACTATAGTCCTTAGTTTTCATACCTTGAAGGCCCAGTAACTCATCAATATTTCTTAAGCTGTGCCTAACTTAAACTTTTTGGCTTATCAAAGGATCTTTCTTGTTTAGGATCTCTCTCTCTCTTTTTCTTTTTCTTTTTTTTTTTTTTTGTTGTGAGTAGAAAATGGTCCTCAGATACAAAAGCAAAGACACCTTGAATATCTGACCCATTTAATATTTATTCTGAATTTTTTATGTAATACCGTATGTTATTTCAATTCTTTTCATCCTGCAAGTTACTACAGGAAGTCATCTTTCCTTATGGCATCAACTTTCTGAGCATCACTTTCTTAATTTGCCCGGAATGTGAAAGTGCATTCACTGTCTTCCATGTAGCAAACATTTCTTGCTTCTGTCTGTAATGTTTTGGTTGCTTTTGAAGTCATTCTCTAAACCTGTAATGTGTCCAAGTCACTTGTCTGTAGACACTTGGAAAGTGGGGTCACTGATCTAAGTACAATATGCTAATACCAAGCTCTGCTTTATACATGGTACCTGTAACCAAATCCTCTTGAAAATCCATGATACCTTAAGTTTTATTTCAAGAAACATTTTGTTTGTGTCAATAGATCCAGAGCCAACGGGTTTATTTAAAAACCTCTCTTATGATGGCAATGAATAAAAGGGGATCCTAGACCATCAGAGGATTTTAGCCTCAGAACTCCCCACCTCCTGGGAATGGTAAGGTCTATTCAGTTTCTGATCTTATTGCAGTCATTCACTGGATATCTCCTCTGACATGACCTTCTTTTCTCAAAGCTAACTCTTTAAAAGCCCATCTCATTTACTTGTGAGAAAGAAGATGCGAAAGTCACCTTTGTGCTTATTGCAGACATTCATTTTTCTTCATGATGCTCTTGAAAATCCAGAATGACCACAGCTTATCCTGATCCTCCAGCTGTACACTCCGTAAGCAGAACGTAGGATTCATACAATATAGTCCCATAGGTGGCTAAATAGATTTTACAGTAAAATATGTGTGTTAGGGAGTGAATAAAAAATGTTTATTGTATGTACATCTTAGAGGGCAATAATAAAATACTCATGTACTCACCAAAGATTTGAGACATTCAGCATTACATCCTCGTTAGCACGCTGTATACCCCTCCCAACTTGTCACCCTTTCTCTTTTCCTAGAGGCAAAGACAGTCCTGAATCTTGTCTCTGTCTCTCCTTCTCTTTTGCTATCTCCCTCTCCCTCTCTCTGTCTCTCAATCTCTCTTTCTCTCACAGTTTATCATCTTTACGTGGTTTCTTAAATAATATTTCATTTGGTTCTTGCCTTCTGTACTTACACAAGTGAAATTCAATATGTAATTTTTTTGTGATAGGCTTATCACATTCCATACTGTAAGATTTATCCATGTTGAAGAAAATGGCTCTAACTTGCTTTCTTTCTTTCTTTTCTTTCTCTTTTCTTTCTTTTCTTTCCTTTCTTTCCTTCCTTCCTCTCCTTCCTTTCCTCTTTCTCTTTCTTCCTTTCTTTCTTTCTTTCTTCCTTTCTTTCTCTTTCTTTCTTTCTTTTTCTTTCTTTCTTTTCTTTCTTTCCTTCTTTCTCTTTCTTTCTTTCTTTCTTTCTTTTTTCTGTCTGTCCTTCCTTCCTTCCTTCCTTCCTTCCTTCCTTCCTTCCTTCTTTCTTTCTTTCTTTCTTTCTTTCTTTCTTTCTTTCTTTCTTTCTTTCTNNNNCTTCCTTCTTTCTTTCTTTCTTTCTTTCTTTCTTTCTTTCTTTCTTTCTTTCTCTCTCTCTCTCTCTCTCTCTCTCTCTCTCTCTTTTTTGAGATGCAGTCTCATTCTGTTACCCAGGCTGGAGTACAGTGGTGTAATCTTAGCTCACTGCAACCTCCACCTCCCAGGCTCAAGCGATCCTCCTGCCTCAGCCTCCCAAGTAGCGGGGACTACAGGCACATATCATCATGCCCAGCTAATTTTCGTATTTTTGTAGAGACTGGGTTTCGCCATGTTGCCCAAGTTAATCTTTAAACCCCTGGGCTCAAGCGATCCTCCCACCTCTGCCTCCCAAAGTGCTAGGATAACAGGCGTGAGTCACTACACCCAGCCAATAGCTATATTTCATTCTTTTTAACTATGGTATAGTATTCTAGTCTATGAACACACCACAACTTAGGAATCTATTAAACTGTTGGTAGACAATTTGAATGGTTTCCTATTTTCTGCTAGTATGAACAATGCTACTTGAACAATCTTGAATTTTCTGGTGTATTCATGCTAGAATTCCTCAAGGGCATGTATCTAGGAGTGTAGGTATGATTGTAGGGAATTTTCATCCACATCTCTACTCTATAATGACACACTGCTTTCCGGTTCTACTAGTTTATACTCTTGTCCACAAGAGATGACATTCCTATTGTCCATATCCTCACTACATTTGATATTAATGAACTTTTAATTTTTTAATAAACTGGTAGGCATGAAATGATACCCCATTGAGATTTTATTTAGCATTTCCCTGCTTAACAATAAGGTTGAGCATTTTGTCTTATGTTTATGGTAATTTGTATTTCCTCCTCTATAAAATATATGGTTTTCTTTTTGCTGTTAGTTTCATTGCAGTGTTCATCTTTTCGAACACAAATCTTTAGTCATTGACATGGATTGCAAATTACTTATTTCAGTAAAAGTCTTTCTCTTCATTGCCTATAAGGTGTTTTTACTCTATAAATGAAAGCTTTAAATTGAAATGTACATACATTTTATCATCAATTTCCCTTGGACTCTGTAATTTGCTTAAGAAACAATTTTACTTCAAATGCATATGACTATTCCAAATATTCTTAGAAGTTTTGAAAAACTGCCTTTTACATCTTTCATCTGGTTGGAATTGTAGTTTATAGTTTGTAATACAGAACTGCTTTTTTAATTTTTCATTTGTATAATCAATAGTGCAAGCACCATTTATTAAATAGTTGATTCTTTCCTCACTGATCTACAATTGCTGAACTGACATAAATTAAGTTTCATGTGTGCTGTGAGCCTGTTTCTGAGGTCCCTGTTTAGTTGAATTTGTCACTGACTAAATCCCTGTAGCAATAACACGTTGTTATAATTACAATAGCTTTAAACTAAAATTAAATCTGGTAGAACAAGTCCCTTTCCTTATATGAAAACATTGTTCTTCAGAAATGTTTGAACTAACTTTTGTCTAGGTAATTAATTTGAGATATTTCCTCCTTTTAGTACAGGTGTTCAGAGCTATAAATTTCCCCTTAAGCATTTCTTATGCAAGATGAACACTTTAGATTCGAAGACACAAATTGGTTGAAAGTAAAATAATGCGGAAAGATATAGCATTCCAACAGTAATCAAAAAAGAAGTGAAGTCACTATGTTTATATAAGACAAAATAGATTTCAAGGCAAAAATTATTACTATAGACAAGGATATTTTATAATGATGAAAGGGCCAATCCACCAAGAAGATAAAACAATTATAAACCTATATGCACTTAACAGAAGGGTCTGGGAAAACATGAAGCAAAATTGACAGAATTGAAGGGAGAAATACATTAATTCAGTACTCTAATCTCAGTAATGGATAGAACAACTAGACAGAAGATCAACACGTAATAGAAGACTTGAGCAACAGTATAAACAAACTGGGCCTTGCAGCAGCTGCAGAACACTCCATGAAACAACAGAATACTTGTCCGTCTCAAGCGCACATTGAACCTTCCCCAGCATGGAACATAGGTTAGGCCATAAAAGACATCTCAGTAAATTTAAAAGGACTAAAATTGTACAAGTATGTTCCTAGACCATAATGGGAAAAGATCAATGACACAAGGAAATTTAGGAAATAGGTAATTCACAGATATGTGGAAATTAAACACACAATATTAAATAACCACTGGGCCAAAAAAAGAACTCACAAAGAAAATTTAAAAATAGATCGAGTTTTTTAAAAAGTGCTATGGCAACTTAAGTTTCACATACAAAAGAATGAAGTTGGATCCCTATGTCATATTATGTGCAAAAATTAACTCAAAATCGATAAAATATCTAAATATAAAGACTGAGATTATAAAACTCTTAGAAAAAAACATAGGTGTAAAATCTTCATGACTTTGGATTAGGCGATGGTTCTTAAATATGACATCAAAAGCACAAGCAATAAAATTTTTTAAAAGTACATTGGACTTCATTAAAATTAAAACTTCTGTGCTGCAGATGAATACAGTAAAAAAAGAAACCTAAAGAATAGGAGAGCTTATCTGCAAATCATATATCTTGTTCAGCTCTCATATCCAGAATATATAAAGGATTCTTATAATTCAATAATAAAAATACAAATAACACAATTTTTAAAATGGGCAAAAGATTTGAACAGACATTTCTACAAATACATATATGAATATGTACATGGGCCAATAAGTACATGAAATGGTGTTGAACATCAATTGTCCTTAGAGAAATGAAAAGCTACAGTGACATACTACTTCACACTCACAAGCCTGGCTATAATAAAAAAAAGACAGGAAAACAAACCACAGGTGTTGCTGAAGATGTGAAGAAACTGGGACCCTCATACATTGTTCAGGGGGAATGTAAAATGGTGCAACTGCTTTGGAAAACATTTCAGCAGTTTCTAAAAAAGTTAAACATAAACTTACCTTTAAGATTCAGCAGTTCTACTCCTAGATATACACTCAAGACGACTAGGTATATATAAACATATATTTCCTTTATGCCTGCATACACCCTTAGATATATGTAGATATAAATATATGCCCAAACAAAATCTTGTGTATGGATGTTGCTAAAAGCATTATTCACAGTAGCCAAAAAATAGAAACAATCCAAATATCCATCAGCTGATGAATAAAGAAAATGTGGTATATTTATATGATAAATATTATTTGAACATAAAAAAGAATGAAGGACTGATACATGCTATAATATGGATGAAGCTTGAAGACATTATACTAAGTAACGAAATTCGTCCCAAAAGGCCACATATTGTATAATTCCACTTGTATGAAATGAGAAATTTCTATGGATCTTTTATGTTTCCTTGAAAATTATATATATTCTACAACTGTTGGATACAGTGTACTATATATATCTATCAGGTTCCATTCAAATCTTCTTCAGTCTTTCTCAGTTTTTAATGTGCTTGATCTACAAATGAAAGACAAATGTTTAAATCTCCCACTTTGATAGTGAAATTGTCACTTTCTCCTTGTAGTCCTATTAATTTTCATTGTATATGCTTGAGGCTACTGGGTCCATACGAGTTTAGAATTATTACATCTTCTTAGCAAATAGAATATTTTATCATTATTTAATTGGCATCTTTATTTCTAGTAATATTTCTTTCCTTAAAATATATTTTGCCAGATATTAACATAATTACATCAACTAGCTGTAATTATATATATTTTCAACTAACACTGTAAGCTTATTAAAGGATTCTTTTACATTCAATGTGCCATAATTGATTACATTAATAAGAACAATTTGAAGGATTTTAAATTTTATAAAGTACCTTTTCATGTGGTCTTTTACTTTTTCATTAAGGTATTTCATTCAAAAGCATCTGATGTTCCTGTCAGTTTCTCAAAACATCTGAAAGTTTTAAATTGCTAACCAACATACAATCATGTCCATGTCACGAGTTATGTCAAATGATACCAAAATATGCTGGCTTAATTACTATCACACAAAGAACCTTCTTAATTAATCAGCTGATATGATGGACAATTAAACTGTTTTCGAAGTTAGAATTACATAGTCGTAAAACTAGGTGTAAATACTTTCTCTGCTCTGTAATATATAAAATGGGCTTTGACATGACATTAAAGTAAGTCTTTTTTTAACCAATGCTTGCTCTGGATTATATTTACTCTGCAAAATATAAATCTTCTTTATCAATAACTTCAATCTGTCAATTTATCTCACTACTTTTCTTTTCATTGCTGCTCTCATTGACCTGTATTTTCTCTGCAATTTCAAGGACAGTGCCATAACAACAGCAATAATACCTTTCATCTCATATAGCTCTTTGAAGTGTAAAAAGCACTTGTAGGCATATTAGTAGGTGCTCAATAACTAGTTGTTGAACTGAATTATCCTGCTTCTTCATGATTACCAAATAGGAATTTAACAATGACACAATCAAGAATGCTCTGTGTGTGGTGCTGAATGTTCCGGAAGCTGAGTCTGTTCCCAATCTCTATGTCTGTGTCTCCAGCCTTATGCACTTGAAATGTGTACTGCAATTTCCTTCATTATTATGTGCTAAGAGTGCAGCCAAGAAAGACTGCTCACCTCTATGAAGTATACCTAAGCCAAGGATGCTAAATTCCATCCTTACCATCGAATACAGATTTTCTATGAAAAGGTCAATCCATTTTTTAAAAGCTGAATGGAGAACTGGAAAGTAATTTACAGCTGATTAATATTTAGGGACCAAAAAATCCAATATGAGAATATTTCCCAGATTTATTGAACTTTGATTATGACTTGACTGATTTTCATTTTTTCATTCACTCAGTTCTTACCTCTTTTTGGTTCTGAACTAGTCAGTGGAATGTCACTGGCCATGTTGAGCTTCGTAATTCTGCTACCTTTATTGAATTAATCTATTTCTATGGCAAGACTGCCAGCTTGAGATAGTCTTTTGCCTGCTGAGCCATTTGCAGTGATGGATGACACGAGGAATAGCAACACTTTCCAATTTGGCATCTTTTAGGCATTAACTGGGTCTTTTATTACACATCCTTTCAGTCTTACTCTTATTTTTCTTTGAACTCATTGACTTCTAGACAAGAAAATGACACATTTCCTTAAGGAATCCCCTTTAGCTAGCAGTTGATGTCATTTTAAAAGGAACTTTTCAGAAAAGACAGAAGTGACTCTTAAAACTTAATGTTCTTCCTTTGGAGATAAGGTGAAAATTTTGTTAAAATGCGTGAACAAGTATTTGTTTACCTAATAAAAGAATATATTGTATAGAGAGAACTGTCTGAAGCTTGAAATTGGCATTTTATGAAAATTAAGATATGAAAATTAAGATATTTAATAATTTACAGCATTTGTAGTAACTTTATGTGTAAGCAATGATTATTGCTGTTTGAATGATATTTTCATTTCTCTCCTTCCATATGTAGGACAGATTTACAGTTCCTGACCCCCTTATGGTTGAGTGGGGTTATTCAGCTAGTTCCACCTACTGAATTGTCTGCTTATATGAGTGTGTCATTTCTGAGCTGTGTCACGCAACGTGAGGTCCTCAAGGGTTCCCTTTTCCCTCTGGCTGGCAACTGACAATGTTTGAGACAATGACTATCTTGTCAGTCAGTCTGATTCACCAAGGCACTACTTCAAGGAATCAGCCTCTGCTGATTTGCAATGGACAGGTAGCATGACCAAGGAACAATCCTTTGTTACCTAAACTACTGAGATTTGGGGTTTGTTATTGCAGCATAAACAAGTTTTATGCTTTATTTTAAAGATATTATGGAACTTGCTAGTACCAATAGGTACAAACTATAAATTAGCCCAGGATACTGTTTAGTTAGAGATGAACCATCCATGATAGGCTCTTAAAGATTTCCAACTTTTTAAGGTTGTTAATAAATTCTTTAAGTTTGAGGTTGTTAATAAGGACCACCATATTTCCTCACAAATTCTGCCTAGCGTTGCTGAATAGAGACAGACATTAAACATTCCGGATGTAAGTAAACCATAAACATTTTGAACTTTTGAAAAGCAATGCAGCCAGATTTGTTAAGTCATGGATTTAAGAATATCAGTTTTTTTTCTGACTGCATTCCTTATCAGCACTTTTGTAACTGCTTGAAGCCTTGGTTTTCTCAACTGTAATATGAAAATGATAATATTTCCATGTGATGGTTATGGAAAAAACACCAGTGAGAACAATATAACCCTCTTATAAAAAAGGAGTAAGCGTTTGTTCCAGTGCTGGGCCTGAAGGAAGTGCTCAGTAAATCCTGCCTTTCCTCCTGTTTTGAAGGGATAATGACACAAATTCAAACCTCTTACCAATATTGTAGGGATGCTACTCCACACACCACCCACTTTTCCTCTCTTTTCTGTTCTGATTCTTTCTGGTTCTGCTTTATGTTTCATGAGAAAAATCAGCCTCAGTTACAAAGTATGGCTTTTGTGCCACCAAGTCATTGGTAAGAGGAGCATGGTGATAATGACAGCAGCCCTGTCTCATCTGTTGTGTGCCTGGTCCTCTCTGCAGGCACTTTCCACAAGTTTTTCTCCTTACAACGGCCCAGTAAGGTGGACATTTTTTCCCTCATTTTGCAAATGAGAGGATTAAGGGTAGATATTTGGATAAGGTTATGTATCTATTAATTGATACTACCAGAATTTGATCCAAGATGTCTGAAGACTGTGCTCTTCACCATCAAATAGGGGAAGCATATACCCAGGTTTGCCTCCAGCAGTCTCTATGTATAACAAGTATCCTGGCATTCTATCTGGTTTAGCATTTGTCTTAGATTTTTCATCTTTACAAATGTATTATTATTAATAGTTGCATTAAAACATGCCAGGTGATACAGTTTGGCTGTTTCCCCACCCAAATCCCACCTTGAATTCCCATGTATTGTGGGAGGGACCTGGTGGGAGGTAATTGAATCATAGGGACAGGTCTTTCCCTGTTCTCGTGACAGTGAGTAAGTCTCACGAGATCTGATGGTTCTATTAGGGGGAGTTTCCCTGCACAAGCTCTCTTTCTTTGCCTGATGCCGTCCATGTAAGACATGCCGTTTGCCTTCTGCTGTGATTGTGAGGTTTCCCCAACCACGGGGAACTGTAAGTCCATTAAACCTCTTTATTTTGTAAATTGCCCTGTCTCTGGTATGTCTTTATCAGCAGCATGAAAACAGATAATACACCAGATTTGCTAGGCTTCCACTTCACTGCCAGCCTCTGCCATGGTTTCATCTAGTCTCAGTGCAAAATGCATGGGCCATAAACACAGTTCTTAATTTAACATGTGGTTATATTCGAAAAACAACCAAAGATCACCTTTCTGTCTTCTCCTGACTCTTTCTGGATGTAATGTAACTAGTACCTTTTTTAAGGAAATGAAGAGACTTTGTACACTAGGGTCTGGGAAGAAGCTAAATCCTGGTAATGGTGGCAGAAGTATCCAACAGGCCTACCCCTATCAAGCAAATGGAGCTAGCATGCACATGGTAGCATGGCCTGTGCTACAGCCTACAAGATGCATGAAACATCAAACCAGGCCGTAAAGTTAGGAAAGCTTGGAAATGGTAGGTTAGGTATATATAAAGCACATGGGAAGAAAAACAGAGAGTTCTTTCACAGAGCATATACAGAGTACTTCCTAGTACAGTGGTTTTATCATTTATTATATGCTATAAATCAGTAACTTTTTATTTATGCTCTTATTTGGTAGCTTTTTAAAAACTTTATAACTCTTTTCAGGAGCAATAAATTCTAAGGGGGGGTAAGCACATGTTTAATAAAATTTTAAGTACAGAATTTCTACTTTTTAAGAAAATTGACAAATATGTAACTTACACAAAATGTTTGCTGGCATTTGACATCTAACTTGGGGACCGTAATGATATTAGTTATCATTTGAAAAGGCGCAAGTCTACCAAAGAAACATCAGCATCGATTTCAAAAGCTAGTAGTTACTTTGTGCAGATTTTCTTGAAAGTAATGATTTAGTGAAACTTATCAGTAAACATATTAAAACAGCAAAAGAGGAAGGAACAAATAGAAGGATGAACCCTCAAGGGAGTGCTGTGTTTAACATTTAAATTTAGAATACTATAAATGCACTTTAGAGTATCTCAACTTGTGGTGTAACACTTTTTTGAGGGAACTTCTATTTTTAATCAGGTGAACTTATATTCTGACCAGAAAGGAGTGAAAATAAGAATGCTTATGAGTCTCCAACATCTGAATTTAGAGAAACAGTCAAAGGAATCATAGATACAACTTAGTTGAAAAACTTCGATTAAAATATTTTTCAAAGAAAGATATGCAGGTAAAAAGAGAGTATATGTGAAAAGTATTTGAGCTATGTACACATTTTTATTTTAAAAATGGAATTAAATTTGAAACGATCAGCATATTTAATTTACTCATCCATGCACCATAACTTTTTAGTTAAGCAAGTACACTCTTTTCAGATACTAAAGTACCTGAAAAACTCAAAACAAAGAAATGCTACTACATGGTGGATATTTTAATTAGCCATAAACTACTTAGAGTAAGACTGCAGGCAATTTTGTGAAAAAAAAATTTAATGACACCATGTTGAAAAAATATCAGACAAATGGCATTAGAAACAAATATAGCAAAGAAATTGATTAACATATGTGAAGTGTATCAAATCTAGTTATTGCTTATGTTATTTTAAATGTTTCAGACAATTGATGTAATAAAGTGAAGATTTTTATTTTGCTTAAATGTAAATGCATATGTGCTATTTTTATTTTTAGAAAAAATTTATTTTTGAAAATTGTTTTAACAGAACTAGTTTATAAATACAAATGTATTTTATAAAAACAATTGTATTCATTAACAAATGAGTATTCCAAAAATGCTAAAATTTTAATTTTCAAGTGTGGCCTTGCAGTCTAACAATTATTTAGCTACTTGTCCCAAACAGGGAGTCTGTACGCATAGCCTGCAGCGTATGGTAAGTGACAGTCTTTGTTTTCATCTCAGCTCCCCGGATGTAGAAGGTCAGCTTCATCCAAGGCATCATGGTGAATTCTTTGGACAGTTGTTTTAAGTAAAAAATTGAACATCATCATTCTGCTGCCTCTCCTAATTTTAAAGGGAAGTGTCTTTCTTTTGGGTTCTTTTTGATTCACCAGCATCAAGGATTCCAGGACACAGCAGTCACCTGAGAGTTATGGCTGATAAATGTCTTCATTGCCTCAAAGAATTGTTCCGGGGCCATGACACGCTCTCCAGCATTGCCTGAATTCCAAACGGAACTACATGCCTTTGTGACTTTGAAGATTAATCTCTGTCACTCACAGCTCGTTGGCTTCCCTTGCTCATTTCTGCAATGTCTGCAGATGGTGTGGTGCTCTGCGCCAGAGTTATTTACCCACAAGTTCCTTCACACATAGCTCCCTCTTTGAGCCATTCCAGGGAGAGTTAAATACTGAACAATTACGCAACTCTTTTGTCAACCCGTGGGCCTTTCCAGCTCTGGTCCAAAAGAAAGTCTCTGCAGCAATACCTGCTATTCCTGGAGGCTGCTGCTGTCTCTCAACTGAATGCAGCCGAGACATTGCCTTCAAGAAGCCTCTCAACCCACAAAAATAAACATTTTCAAAATATACACAGACAACACATTTTTCATTGGTAAACATTCCTTAACACACTTCCCAGGCTGCCTGCTGCTTCACTGCATTTTTCTCCCAGAAGTCAAATTGCAGAATTCATCATCCTCTAGCTTTTTATTAATTTACAAGTCAGCAAATATTTTGGCACTGAGTACCACAGCTTTGTCAGAAAGATGTAAGGTAGAAGGGAAAGATGGAAAAGGAACAGGGAAAAATAGTAATTGTGGAGGTAAGTTCTTTACATTCATTTTTAAATTTTCCATAACCACTATGAGTATCTTTATTATCCTATTTTACATATGTAGGAAACTGAGACTCAAAGTGATGAAATAATTTGCCCAAAGTCACACCCCCAATAATGATGGAACAAGGACTTGAATCCAGGCAGTTTACTTTTAAAGCCTGCAGTTATAACCCCTAAGCTATATCTTTTCACACTGTAGAGAAAGTAGGAGCAGAAGAAAGAGGAGAAAAAAGAAAACATGGGGAAAGGGATGGGAAAGAGAAGACACGTGGAAAGAAGAAAAGTGGAAAGTGGTGATCAGAGGAGTGAGGAGGAATAAAGAAAAAACACTGGCAAGAGGGAGGAAAAGAGAGCTGAGAGAGAGAGAAGATGGGAACAGGGAGAGGAAGAGGTGAAGGGGGAGAGAGAGGGGACAGAGGGAGAAACAGAGAGGAGAGAGAGAGGAAAAAAGAGAGAAGGGGCTGGGAGAGGAGCATGTAAAGTGAGTAATAATCCCAAGACCTTCTATGGTTCATATCTTGGGTAATTTGTGCCTTGATAAATCTGAAATAAATACAACAATTTTTTAAAAGCCATCATATTTTTTAACAACTTTATTTATTTATTTATTTTTGTACTTTAAGAGTCGTTACCATTGATTCACTAGAGGAACCTTCAAGTATTAGAAGGACACTGACTTTCAAATCAGTAAGGTTCAATTTCCTCTTCTGGAAATTAGAAATAAATACTTAGCGACCTCATATATCATTATAAATAAGTTCTGTCAGTAAAGCATTGGAAATTGCAAATCAACTTCCTTTGCGCTGAGTACCATCACTTTGGTCATGGAACTAAGGCACAGAAAGGGAGAACTGGGAAAACGAAGAAGAAATAGTAACAACAAATAGCTGGCATTGAGCACTTGTTATGTGTCAAGGACTGTGTGTACTACCATGGTGCACTCAGGAAGTTTAAGTTCTCTTGCTCTCTCCTCTCAAATAAAAGCAAGTGCTGGCTAGTACTTCTAGACCTAGACCTCCTAAACCCTAGCCAAGAGGTAGAACATAAAGTAGTGGTTATGAGAATAGGCCCAGAGCAATATTGTGTTTAATTGCTGCTCCTCCATCGAGCCCCTGATTCTCATGGCCCCCTAGATGCATTCTCTGCTTTGCACTGAACTCTATGAACTGCACCTCTCGGCTGCTTCCTCTTCCTAGATGGCTGGGGGACACAAGCTCTCCTCTCTCCTCTTTTCCTCCCAAATACCCAAGACATGGTTGATTTGGGCAGGAAAGGACTTCCTCTCCTTAAAGCTATAGCTCCCATCAAGGGATTTCTCTCACACAGTTAGTTGTTACCATTTCAGTAACACTGTTTCTAGGGATACTAAAGGATTCTAATTGTTGCTCATCTTTGGAGATTTTGGAACTATGTCTTGTGGGTTCCCTTAATGCTACCCTCGTCTCCATAAATAATTCTATCATTAAACTGTTTCAATTATCTTTTAAGAATTTGCCATCTGTTTCTATCACCACTCCGACACAGATGTGAACTGTCTGTGGGATCTTAGATAAGTTCCCTAGCATCGCCAGCCTCAGTTTCATCATCTATAAAACTGGGGTGTTGTATTTCATGGGGAAGATCTGAAGAGTGAATAAAAGTGTGTGTGCTTTGTTGCTTAACTTCTTGCCAGGCACATACACAGTAGTAGTATTTACAACCTACTTAGAAAATATGAATGCATATAAGGTCAGACTTAAATATGAATTACCCCCATCTCCTGCCACTACACATACAGACCTTTACCCCAGGAAGTTCTCTGTGGTATCCAAAATGCAAGTGATTATCTTCATTTCATGGTCTCTGGTAGTTTCTGCCTTATTCTATTTCTAGTGGGTCTAGGATTTTCAGCATTTTCATGGAGTTTGTGAAACTCAGAGGATAAAACAGAAAGCCATGTAAGTATATGTGGGATCAGTCTGCCTGCCTGGAAGACAGACGACTGACCCTTTATACAACTAGATGGAAGCTAATCTAAATCCTAGTGGGTTCTGCCAGAACCCAAGGACCGCCAAAACTATCCTTTTAATTTAAGGAATAAATCCTAACAGTATCCAATGGTCTGGTCCTCATAATTATCACATTTCTTAGACATATCAGATACAGGAACACCCCACTGCTCTACCATTGCTCTGTGTCTGGGGATTGCAAATAGGTTTCTTGTTAAGTGCCAACTTGGATCAATTGGCAGTGTTGCCTGAAGTGCTGGGTGAAGAAAACTTCTCAGGCCAAGTGCAGGCTCAGCAGTAAAAATAAGCATTGTGATTGATTAACAATGTCTGCTATGGACCCGGGGTGAGGGGGAGAACTCCCACACTTGCTGTGTGTTTGCTGACCATGCATTATAATGTGAAGGGATTTTCTGGAAGAAAGTAGAATGGGGTGGTGGCATCCCAGTGACTTTCAGCCTTCATGGCTGAAAATATTCTTTTTGCACTCTTCTCTTGCAGAACCTATTTCAAATAAAAGGTAATGACTGAGATTACAGATACATTTTATCATTTAAACCTTTCATTTTTATGCGCATTTGCATTCAGCAGTAAAATTATAACACATATTTGGTATCTGTTGTAAGCATCTGGGGATGGTTTATATTATAGAGATTCAAGAAATAGAACTCTCTACTGGACAGTGATTCAGTCAGATTTGTTCAACATAGCTCACTGAGCTCATCTCATCAATGATACGTTCACGCAGCTAAAGGCAAATGTTTAAACATTTAGTTAATGCACCATATGTCTTAAATGTTTTAGTTCCATCTGACATTTTAAAAAATCCATTTTATTGGAAACCCGCCAAGTAAATTTACTTCTCTGGAAGATGATTATTCTATTCATCTTAAATCCAATTCTCCTGGACCTCTCAAACACAATGAACTCTTAATTTGTAGGCTTCCAATCCAAAGACAGGGCTGTCTTCATGTTCTGCCTCCTGAAGTGTGGGGAAATGCCTGATCAGGTGGTTCCATGTAATATAGTTTATGTCCTGAGGTCCACACAGCTAGGTGTAGGCAAAGGTGGCTCCAGAAGAACTAATTATCATCTCTGGGGGCTCAGCAGGGTGGTAAGTGAAAGACAAAATGGAGGACTATGAAAATAAAAGGAACAAAGTCAGAGAAATATGAGAATCAGAGTAGGAAAAACAAGAACAAAAGACAAAGGTAAATAAAGAACATTTACAACAGGATGTGGTTATAACTCTTGTGTTTCAAGTCACACATTCCTAGCAATTAAAGACAATACTGAAGGTAAAAATAATAACCATAGAACTGTGAGGCTTAGGCATAGTGGTTAAAAACACAAACCTTGATATCAAATAAATTAAAGTCTCAAATCTTGGCTCTACCAATTACTAGCTGTGACCTTAGGCAAATTATTTCATCACTCTGAGCCTAGTTTCCTCACAGGGTTGATTAAAATATTAAACATGTATAGTGGGTGAGTATAAAACTCAGATTTGCAAAAAAAGTAACTTAATTTTTAATAAGTAAATTCAACTTCATGTATAAACTCCTAGTCTGCCCATAACTTAAAATATATTTTATCACATTGCAGTATACTCAATTTGTATTCAGTGATTTTTATAAAGCCACTTAAAGTATCACTCTATCAGTCTTTATCCCATTCCAATCTTAGACATTTTTGGGTAAGAATTAATCATTTCTAAGGCTTCCCCTACTACACCTCACCATCTACCTGATGGTAAGTTAGTAGAGAGGAGAGGAGTGTCATATAATGTCCTAGCCTCTAACCCTTGCTGGTCTTCAGTTGAGAGAACTCATTCTGCTTGGCCTTTGGCCACCAGCCTTTGTCCTTTTTCATCTCTTCTGGTGAAGTTACTCTCACCAAGCCCTGGACATCTTGAGTTGGCGTCCATTCAAATCAAGCAGGTCCCACTTGACCTTTGTGATGGTTTGCTGCCACTCCTAGCTAATGCCTCTGGTCCAAAGGTCCTTGCCTTCCGCAGCTTTGCTGTCCTTATCTCTGACCTCTTGCTGTCCATCAGTCCTCTCTATAATTCTGTGAACTTTGATTTTCAGAATCCAGGATTTTGATGAGGTATGTTATTTGAACTAGAAAAGCTGAGCTTTACAAATTAAGAGCCAAGGGGTTTTATTTAGCGTGAGTCTTGATGTGGGGAAGAGTGAGAATTTGACTGAAGGGCAGTTTTTGTCTCTGGGGCTAGAATGGAAGATCAGCAGATGGAGCCTAATATGGGGAGAAGCAAAATTGAGGTGCAGAAAAGTGAACTTATTTTCCCATCCCCTTCAAGTTAATGTTGGGGGTTGGCGGGGACTGGATCTAGACACTGATAGTTAGGGTCAGGGGATATCAAAACTAGGTGCTTATTCCTTGCCTCCCCAGAGTTCATGCCTTTCAGAGATGACCTAAGCCTCCATGGCAGCAAGGTCAACATGGTGTAGATGCTGGAATAGAAATGAATGAGGATTGTTCCAGAGGGAAGGGCTTGAGAGAGCATTCTCCCACCCCCTGCCCTCCATTCAGCCCTTGTCCCATTCCCTGTGATCCGTGGGGAATTTGAAGTTTCCAGGAGCCTATAAATGGAACAGGAGATACACCCAGCCCCAAAGAATCAGCAGCTCCAGGGATAGCAAAAGTGAGACTCAAGTCCACCATAGAGAAATCACCAGGCCTTAAATGAGATGTGCAAACAAGTGACCCTGCTGTAGACACGTTAGAAAGGGCTACAGCTTGAACCCTTTCCGAGGAGAAGGCCAGAGGGACCTTAGGCCCTAACACCTCAAGAAGTAAGTATTCCTCCGCTCCCAGGCCCTGTCTGGGAAAGGAAGAGAGGGGAATTAACTATCCAAACAGCCCTCCATTTTAAGCCAGAAAGCTGAGAACACTTTAATTGGTGAGAACAAACATTTTCCCCATCAATAGGGTAGGAGAGCAAGAGGTAAAGTCAGAGAAAATAATTGACTGACTTATGGAAAATAAAGGAAGACTGGGGGAGGAATTAGTTCTTATATTTGTTTTTACTGTATGTACTAGTCTGCTCAGGCTGCCGTGACAGAATACCACAGACTTTTCTAAGGTGGCTTAGAAAACAGAATTTTATCTTCTCTCAGCTATAGAGGCTCAAAGTTCCAGATCAAAGTGACGTCAGGACTGGTTTCTGATGAAGCCTTTCTCCTTGGTTTGGAGATGGTGCCTTATTTCTGTGTCCTCACATGGCCTTCTATGTGCACAGAGAAACAGAGCTCTGGTGTCCCTTCCTCTTCTCATAAGGACACCTGTCCTCTTGGATTAGGGCCCTACCCTTATGACCCCTTTTAATTTCAAATACAGTCACATGGAGGGTTTGGGCTATAACATGTACATTACGGAGGGAAAAAATTCTAGCCATAACAGTATATGAACTTAACTTGTAACATAAATTTTTTGTCTATATTATGCACGTAAACACCTTAGTCCAGCACTTTGATTTAATAAGTGATTAACAAGAGGGAAACATAATATTACTGTTATATTATAATAATAAAATTAGCTAATTTGCAATATGTGCCAGACATTTTTTATGTGCTTTGTGTATGCTATTGCATTGACCCTAACAACAGTTTGTAAGAAATACACTATTACTCTCTGCCTTTACTCCTCTCAGTTCTCCTAGAAAAATAACCTCCCACCCTATACCCAAGGCTTGGCCTTATAGTTTTAATAATCCAAAATTGGGTGTCTTTCTTGGGATAGTAGCTTAATTGGAAACCATGAGGATTCAGCTTTCTTCCTCTTCACTTTCTCTGGCTAAGTAAGGTGATATCTTCAGTCACTTCTGACACCAAAAAATGTCAGTCATGCTTCTGGTACTCACTGAAGGCACCATAACAATGGCTTGGACTAATGAAGGACCTGCCACTGATTCCACCACACTGAAGATACAGAGCAACAAGGTCACTGAGGCAGCCACATTCCTGTCATCACCAGTGTTACTGTAGCTATGCCAATCCTGCTGCTTGTCCAAGCCATGTCATCCTGTTAGCACCCAAGCCAATGACCCTCCAGATCAGACCACTGCTGGGGCTTCATTCACTGTGCTCTGCCCGGAAATATCGATCCCTCCTAAACTTCTGCATCTTTCCTACCCTTAGATCTCCCCATCCTCAATGTTTATGTTGATTTTCTGAATCTTATGATGAATATAACTTGGGTTCCGCATAAAGAAAACAAATGGAGACCCAGAAAATACAAGAATAAGAACAACGTCCAAAATGGATTAGGTGAGGACTAAGGTTGGAGGTGCAAAACATAAAATAAAAAACAATTTGGATTAAGGGATATGTTGTAGATGAAATCACCCAGCACCGTGAATGTTTTTCTTGAAACTTAATCCCAATGTACATCATCTCTTTTGTGTTCAGTGGGTAATACCTCTAGAGAGTTTTCCTGCCATTCTCACAAAATTTTTCAGGAAAAATATGCCTCAAGTATTAAGTAAAAGTAATCCTATGCACAGATTCCACTACCTTTATTTTTTAGCTTTATTTGATATAAAGCTGCCATTTGTCTCTGAACACAACAAAGCCTTGAGTTTAGGGAGAGAAATAAGTCTTCAGTTCATCTTCCCGAAATGTTATTTTGGAGCGACTCCATTTGATGCTTCCTAGATAAAGCAATCAACCTGGAGAGGATTGAGGGGCCCATACACTAAAAAGTGACATATAATTATTACCATACCTATTAAGTGAATAAACCAGCCAGAGCCCAATTACATCGTTGCAACATCCAATGAAATATCTCTTAAACAATTCTTCAATGAAGAAATAAACCTGTCACAGAAGAAAAATGTGCTGTACATCAAGGCTGTGTATTGAGGAAGTAATGTTGCTGTCAGGGTCGCGCTGGCTGTAACTCAATGTGCAATTAAAGGAAATTAGAGGCAATCCTCATTACATACATTTTACACTTTGTTTACTGTGCTACAAATTCTGTAGTGGAACCACTGACTTGTAGCAACAATAGCTCATTTAGTGGAAAATGAGATTTTTAACAAAGGATATTTGATGGCTGAGGAGCAGAGTACACCAATTTACATTTCTTGCCATGTGTCCCTTCTTAAAACCACATCTTTGGATAGAGCTGGGCATAATGTAGCCACAACCAAAGCCAATATGACATATCTGAAATTCTGCTTGATATTCAAGAGAAAAAAAAAAACATTAAACAGGAAACAAAAGTGTATTGTATTAGTCCGTTTTTACACTGCTATAAAGAACTACCTGAGACTGGGTAATTTATAAAGAAAAGAGGATTAATTGATTTACAGTTCTGCATGGCTGGGGAGGCCTCCAGGAAACTTATAATGGCAGAAGTCAAAGTCAAAGAGAAAGCAAGGCACGTCTTAGATGGTAGCAGGAGCGGCGGGGGTTGGGGGGGGGGGGCGGGTGGAAGTGCCACACACTTTCAAACAACCAGATTTCCTGAGAGCTCACCATAAGGAGAACAGCAAGGGGGAAGTCCACCCCCATGATTCAGTCACCTAACACCAGGCCTCTCCCCTGATGTGAGAATTACAATTCAAGGTGAGATTTGGGTAGGAACACAAAGCCAAACCATATCATGTATCAATGATTTTTAGCTCAAAGAATAAATTTTCAATCAATCATTTTACAAAGAATCGGGAAGACAGGAGGGAACAAAAGGCAGTAACAGGACAGTAACCTTGGGCTGAAACTCTTTAAGAAGCAAATGCTGGTCTATAAAGATTACTTTTGAAAGCTCCCCAGTCTCCTCAGAAAATATTTGTTGAAAATTTGCTAAATCTTAAATTTCTGACATATTCAGTCTGAAAACCCCATATTTGCTTGTAAGTATTATTTCTACAAACTTCCATCATTCATTTGCAGGCAATACTAGAAGGTGGGACTATGAAAGGATGAATTGCAGGGCAATAGTGTGGTAATTAGATGGCCTCCCTGATGGGAACTTCTGCTTGGGTGAAGGAGTGGCAACTGGCCACAGAGAGTCACTAGCTGGTAAGCATTTTAGCCTGGCTCTTGGTTACTCGGTCACTTTGTGGACCTCCAACAGAAAGCAAGTGTTGGATTTGACAAATTAGAGATTATTCATGGCTTCTTTTAAACTCATTTTGACTTTGGAGGGGACTTCAGTTGTGTGGCAGTAGCGACAGTATTGGCATCAGATAAATGGGACCACGTGGGCTTTGGAGAGCCTCTTACAAGAAGGGAGAGCCTCTTACAAGGAGTAAGATCCGGGAATATTGTTGCATGAAGGCTCTGCCTCAGAATCATTTGAGTTATTTTCCTCCTTGGAGCTTTTATAATCCCTGACATCTTGACCACTAATTCTCCCCAAATGAAACAGACATTTGCATATTTGATGCTAATTATCCATGTAATCAGAGTACAGTTAATATTACTTTAAGAAAAATTAAGAATGGCCCAATGACATTGAAACATCTTTTGCTCATTCGCTGTAGAATCTTTTCAAAAAAGGGTGACAGGAGTCTGAAGTTTGGCAGATGTTTATTGTTGGGAGGGTCGTCAGGAGGACAGGAAAGGCTGCAGAGAAAGAGTAAAATGCCTAAATCATTTGCCAGGATTCTTAAGGAGGGCAGGTTGTGCTTCTGAGCAATTAGAGGCATCCTCTGAAGTCAGAGCTCTGCCAAGCTGGAAAGGAGGAGCTATTTAAGATTCTGCTTCTCTTCCATAGGGAGAAAAGAGACTGCCGCATCCTTAACCCATCCCAGATGTCACAAAAATATTTATAAAGTAATAATTTTTAAATTGTGTGTTTTCAGACTTCTCTTACGCTCCTTTTCTAAGAGTGGTTTTGCATTGCTGGGAAACATTTTCTGTTGTTACTTCCATGTCTAATCTTAAATGGGTCTTTGATTCATTAAACATTATAAGGAAAAGTTGGTGCCTAAGGTTGCTGAAAGGACTAAGTTGATGAAGGTTTCAGGAATTTGGTATCAAACTTACTTATGCTTTTTGGGGGAAAGGATTTAGTAAACGTTGTCTACAATTATTATTCTGAAATTTTTTTTCCCATAGTCCCTCAAGGTGGTTGTGGCATAGACCCAAGACCTGTGAGAGGAAAAACTCATTTACCTATTCAATGCCATGCATTTATTCATTTATTCAACAAGTGATTATAAATGATTGGTAAGCATCTACTATGAATGCAGCATAGGCTGCAGTTGGTAGAGAATTTGTCAAGCCTGTAGTAGACTTATGGTCTCCTAGCTGGTATTATTGTCATATAGTCACATTATATCTATTTTAGGAAGATTTCCTAAAATGAAGTAAAAAATTCTTAGGTTTACTACCACCTGCATTGTCAAATCAAAACACAAAGATTGCCCAAGCTGATAAAACACATAAACAAAGCTGAGTTTATTGCTTGCCAAGCAAGAGAGAGCCAATTCACTCAAAAGCCAGTGCAGCCAATTACTCTGAATTAAAAGCAGAAGGGCAAGAAAATTGAGTAAAAACAGGGAGTTTTAGGCAAATAAGGCTGAATCCAGAAAGGCATTATTTGCATGGTTAAGAAGAGGGTAGCGAGGTTTCCTTGAGATTGAGCATGTATGTATAAAAGCTCAGGCATGGTTTACAGGCAGGTTAGGAATGAGCTCACAATGCTCTAGTGGGCTCAGGATCACAGAGCAAGCAAATTCATATGTATATTCTCACAGTTTGGTGTAACTTTTCTTTAACGGGGTTATATTTTTGTCCTAACTGTATCTTACCTTAATCTATCTGAAGCTTCTGGGAAATGTCACTAGCTCTTGTGTGGTCAGACACATGCGCACATCTGGGCAGAGTTGGAGGCCATTTTTCAAAGTCCATTTTAATTGCTATGGTCTAAATGTTTGTGTTCCCTCAGAGTTTACATGTTGAAATCCTTAGCCCCAAGGTGATAGCATTAGGAAGTGGGTCCTTTGGGAATCTCTGCCACAATGAATGAGTGGGGTTAGTATCCTTATCAAAAAGACCTCAGAACACTGGCTAGCATCTTCGACCATATGAGGACACAGCTAGAAGCTGCCATCTGTAAACTGGAAAGCTACCCTCACCAAATACCAAATCAGCTAGCACCTTGATCTTGGACTTCCCATCCTCCAGAACAATGAGAAATAAATTTGTTTTTTATAAAATACCCAGTTTATGGCACTTTGTCATAGCAGGCTGAACATATTAAAACACCAATTTTTCTTCCAGAGTGAGAATTCTTTTCACATCTTTCTGTAAAATGCTCATCTGCTCTTCAATGGTTAAGTAAGGCTCCATTTAAACTCTAACAACTCATTGTCAGAGATCTTCTTTATAATGAACTGATATCATCTTTCCTTAATAAGCCATTAGAACAACTGGAATGCACTTTGTATGCTGTGCTTTCTGCTAAGAGTTTTACGTGCATTTAATCATCACAATAACCAAGCACTATAGGTCTTATTATTATCCCCATTTCTAAATAATAATGGTAACTGACATTTATTGAGCCCTTACTATGTGCCGAATACTTTATGGTTGAATCACACTTTGTTCTCACATGGATACAAGCTTTATCCAAGGAGAGTATCAAGTTTTTTCTTCTATTCATATTACCTTTGTTGACCTCTTTGCCTTCAGCAACACATGAAGCTTCATTCTTTGGGGAATATGTTTTTAGGAACAACTGGTTTCCATCCCTAAATTATAACTACTAACTCAGAGACCATCGTCTTAAAAGTACTATTTGATACTCTATACCATACACAAATATCTTTACATTATAGTTCCCCTTAGCTAATTAACAGAAAGGCAAAAACCAATCCCACTGCTACTCCATGAAGAGTCCCACTATTCCTTCCTAAGATGTTCAGTCTGAACATCCCTTGTTCCCTATTTTCAATCCAATCCTTACATGAGTATCAAATTCTAGATTCATCTTTTCCTTACTTACAAAATAATTACTTCTAGTGCTGGGCATAGTGACTCATGCCTGTAATTCCAGCATTTTGGGAGGCTGGGGTGACAGGATTGCATGAGGCCAGGAGTTTGAGACTAGCCTCGGCAACATAATGAGATGCTGCCTCCATAAATAATAATAATTAATTAGCCAGGCATGGTGGTGCATGCCTGTAGTCCTATCTTCTCAGGACGCTGAGGCACGAGGATCACCTGAGCCCAGGAATTTGAGGCTGCAATGAGCTACGATCATGTCACTGTACTACAGTCTAGGCAAAAGAGTGGGACCTTGTCTCTAATCATAATAATAATAACAGTTTCTGACTTTTTAAGGATGCTACCATTGACACTACAATTTTTCCCAGGAAAGTATTTTTTAAATGCATGTATGTGCATGCTAAATAAATTAGATACCAGCATCATAAAATACCCTGCAAGAGGAAATAAATCTAATTAAATTCTTTCTGCTATTTCTCACAGTTCTGGAGGCTGTGAAGTCCAAGATCAAGGTGCTGGAAGATTTGTTATCTGGTGAGGGCCCATTCCTCATCGACAATGCCTTCTAGCTGTGTCCTCACATGTTAAAGAGCTAGCTAGCTAGCTCTCTGAGGTCTCTTTTATAAGGGCCCCAATCCCAATCATGAGGGTGAAGCCTCCCAAAGGCTTCATGTCCTCATACCGTCACTTTGGGGATTAAGATTTCAACACAGGAATTTTGAGGGGACACAAACATTCAGATCATAGCAATCACCCTCTAAAGATGTAAGTGAATAAACCTCCAGATGATTTCAACCTTCATCTGTCATGTCACTCCCAGTCTTCAGGTCTTCCCAAGTGAGGGGCCAAACATCACGGAGCAGTGACCAGCTACCCCTGCTTTGTCCTGCCTTAATTCCTGATCCACAGAATCCATGAACAAAATAAAATGGTCATCTTTTTCCATTAGGTTTTGAAGTGCTTTGCATTACTCTATTACTGTAGTTCAATAATAGTAGCTAGGAAAGGAACTTCTCTTTCTGTGGGGACAGATGTTGCCTGACATCATCATTCATGGTTACTGCTCCCATTCTAGAAAATCATCCCTACCCAGAGCCACTGGAGAAGCCAACAAAGTCAGGCATCATAGTAACCCCTAGAATAAGAGGCTTACCCAGGTTATAACACTGAGAGCAAACCTAAGGTGAGGGTAGGGAAAGGATGAATGGATGGGCTCACAGCCAATCCTTGATGCCACTCCTTGCCTCCTTCTCTCTCTGTTCCACTGCCTTGCATTCACACTGCTTTTCTTAACACCTTATTAGGGGAGTCCAAATAATTATCTTTTTAACATGTTTCATTTTTTAAAAAAGTTTTAAACATTTCCCTTTTGTAGAATATGCTTCTACCTGAAAGCACAGTACCTTGGTGTTCCTCCCAGGGATGCTCTTAAAAGCCTCTCCCAGTGGACGGAAATGAGGAAAGTCATGGATTCAGCTGCCTGCTCTGTGCCCACTCCCATGGAGAACACATGGCTGAGAGTAGGTGCTCAATCAATATTTGCTGACTGGATGAATGGTCAAGGCATTTCTTTGTTTACAGTGATGTTCTCTTTCTGGATCTTCTTAAAAGCACAGAGAAAAGAGAGAGACTGGAGAGGTCAATGCTTTCACCAAGCCACAGTCTGGAGAATGCTCCTCGTTGGTGTCATCTGTGCTTCCAGAGAAGACTTTGGTGTTGGAGGCTGAGCTGTCAGGGCAGGGATCTGGTTGGCGCTCAGCTGTCTTCTGGGAGAGCCCTTTCTGCTCTGACACAGCTGGAGCGCAGCTGCTAGCCAGAGAGCTGATCTCCTGACAGCACTGGGATTTGGAAATCCCTGCATTTCACATCTGTGCCCGCCAGCTGGCCTTATCCAACCCTTTCCCCTTTGGAAGGAAGCCATTTGACTTCCGGTAGAAACCTGCAGACTTGACAAAGACAAGAGTTTGTTGCCTGACTTTAGCATATACATTCCTCGGAGGACTTTTTGAGGTAGGTTTACATAGATGTCCTTGACTGCTAGACAGAATGAATCACTTGTAACTCAGTATGCTAAACAGTCTTGAAACTTTTCTCTCTCTCATCACCACTACTGGCATGAAAGTCTCCGATTAGAAAGCAACATTCACTCCATAATATTCCTATCACTATAAAAACAGCCATAGTCCCTGCCCTTTAAGTATTGCACGATAGGTACTTAATAAGTTCCTCATGTTGATTGACAATCTTCCATTGACACGGCAGAAAAGGATAGAAGATTTTAATCAATACCTTTAATTTTTTCATTGACAAACTATGAGAGTTGTAAATGAAGATGTGATAGTTCCCTGAGAGGTGGAAGAAATGGAAATATTGGCAATACCATGTTAATTGTGGTATTATTTTCAGTGAGAAGAGGATGATACCATTTGTCTTGATTTGTGTACAACGAGGACTAGTGGTTTTTATGTGATTGACCTCAAAGTAGAGTGACCAACCATCCCAATTTGCTCAGAACGGTCCTCATGTAAGCACTGAGAGTCCCACATCTCAAGTAACCCCTGAGTTCCAGACAAATCAAGACACTCAGCCACCCTATACATCAGGAAACTCCCCTGGCAAAAATAAGTACCCCACCAGCCTGTTAATGGAAAAATCTTCTAAAATTTATTCACTTTGCTATTAAAAGACAAAAATTTCTAAAAGAAGGGACATTAAAATCTAAGTACAGATACTTATCAAATCAGCACACTTTATTCGTTGATTCAACAAATATTTATCAAGCACCTATTTACACAGAATGAAGTACTAAGGATGTGAACATAAATAAGCCACAGTGCCAGACCTTAAAGCATTTACAGTCTAGTGGGCAAGAAAAACAAATAAATGGGCATTAACAGCAGAGCATGATAGTTTCATACATTTGTAATAGACACAACCATGCTGGAGCAATACAGAAGGGCAGTTATCTGGCCTTGGGGAACAGGTGTCTGGATGAGGTGACATCTGAGACCTGGGTTAACCAGAAATTAATGAGGTGAAAGGCAGGGTCAGGGAAGAGATATTCCCTGGAGAGGGAAGAGTAGGGACAACAGCCTCAAGGGAAAAAGAGATCATTGTTTTTCCATCATAGGAATCACAAGTTAATAGGACAAAGGAAACAGTGGTTTTCTTGGCTTGGGGTACAACAGAAACCAGTGTAGGGGCCAACAGAAAACTCCCTGCCTTCACCATCTGAAGGTAAATTGAAAATCAACTAATCAAAGGCAGATTCATAGAAAAAAATTGAATACAAATGTATTAGTGTACATGGGAGAGAATCACAGAGTGACTGCCCCACCAAAGAATGGGGTTATATACTTTTATTTTAGGGGGCAAGAAACGGGGAAGTTTCGATAATTTTAGGGGGACAGTAAATGATTTTTAGGGAAATTCAATGGGTTTAAAGAATATACAATGTCCTGGAACAAAGCTTGTTGGACCCACAGAGCAGATAATGGCTGTGACAAAAAAATTTGTTCAGGTGTGTTGACGGACAGTCTTTCTTCCTGTGAAGTGAGTTCAGTTAATGGAAACTCCAAGAGACCAAAAATAATTGTTCAAAATTTCTTCTTTGGGGGTTCTGGACTTCTATCTGGGAACTTCAGAGAACAATTTTATCCTGTGTTTTGGGAGAGACAGAAGACTGAGAGGCAGGGTGGTGGAAGTGGAGGCCCAAAAGCCCTTGAGACTTCATTACAGCAGGTCAAAGTACCACATTTTGGGGTATTGATTTCTGAGCCCCAATACCATTTTGCATAGGATCAGACTTTTTGATTATTTTTAAAATTATCAGTATGTTGGCTGGGTACAGTGGCTTACACCTGTAATCCCATCACTTTGGGAGGACAAGACAGGAGGGTCACTTGAGCCCAGGAGTTTGAGACCAGCCTGGATAACATAGTAAGACCCCATCTCTACAAAAACTAAAAACATTAGCCTGGTGTGGTGGCTTGCACCTATAGTCCCAGCTACTTGGAAGTCCTGAGCCAAGGAGATCAGGGCTGCAATGAGCTACAGTTGTGCCACTCCACTTTCACTTGGGCAATAGAGCAAGATGCCATTTCAATCAATCAGTCAATAAGTTAAACACTCCATGAATATGATTCCTGGTTTTTCCTGGAGGAAAAGTCAATATTGGTCTTGAGAGAAAGAAAGAGAGTATTTGCCACTCAACATTCAAATTTCTCAACTTTTGTCTTTGTCCTGTTGACTCAGGAAGGAAAACTGAGGCAGCAACTCATCATTGCCACCTCGCCTCATTCTCCTCCTACTTCCTCAGTATTTGGGAATAGTCTCTGGAGTTAAGTCTTGGGTTAGGTCTCTAGGGAATGAATAAAGAACTCGTCTGTGTTTTATCAGAGCCTTAGCATTTCTTAAAGACTTTTTCTTTCTACTAGGACTCACAGTACTTTAAAGGTATAATAATAAAATAAAAATCAATTATCAAAATTAGAACAAATATTCGAGCTAGCAAACACTAAAATGAGACTTTTCTTAATATTTTATTCTTAAAAGTAACACATTGTTATGAAAAATTTAAACAGTAAAGAAGAAAATTAATTAATACCAAGTCTCTCTTCTCTCCATCCCTCCTATGCCCAAATACTCCCAAGAATTCCATTTGTTGACAGTTTTCTATATATCTTTCTATATATCTTTTTTTTTTTTTTTTTTTGAGACAGAGTCTTGCTCTGTCGCCTAGGCTGGAGTGCAGTGGCATGATCTTGGCTCACTGCAACTTCCGCCTCCTGGGTTCACGCCATTCTCCTGCCTCAGCCTCCCGAGTAGCTGGGACTACAGGTGGCCACCATCACACCCGGCTAATTTTTTGTATTTTTAGTAGAGACAGGGTTTCACCATGTTAGCCAGGATGGTCTCAATCTCCTGACCTCGTGATCCGCCCGCCTCGGCCTCCCAAAGTGCTGGGATTACAGGCATGAGCCACCACACCTGGCCTGTTCAGTTTTCTATATATCTTTTCAGATATTTTCTATACAAATACAAGCAAAGATGGATGGATAGATAAACAGGTTTTTTAATGCCAGCTATATTGATAATGTTGTCATGGAATTTGCATTTTTCAGTTAACATACTCCTGACATTTTCTGTAAATTAGACCTATCAGTCAGGTGTTGCTACAGTAATGTTACGCAACAAACAACCTTAAAATCTCAGTGCCTCACAATAAGCATTTATTTATTGCTTATGTCACATGAGAGTTGCAGATCATCTGTTTTTCTGTGGGTTTGGTTTAGCTGGGCTCATATGGCTCTGCCCTGGTAAGCTCTGTCCAACTCATTTTTCTCATTTTGGAATCCAAGCTGACAAAGTAGCCACTGTGTGACATTATGCCCTTGTGATAGAGGGTAGAACAAAGGGCCTCAGCCAAGCTAGGCAATCTTTTTTTTTTTTTTTTTTTTTTTTTTTTTTTGAGACAGGGTCTCACCCTATTGTCTAGGCTAGAGTGCAGGGGCATAATCTTGGCTGACTGCAACCTCTGCCTCCTGGGCTCAAATGATTCTCCCAGTATCCCAAGTAGCTGAGACCACAGGCATTGGAACCATGTCCAGCTAATTTTTGTATTGTTTTGTAGAGACAAGCTTTTTCCATGTTGCCCAGGCTGGTCTCTAACTCCTGAACTCAAGCAATCTTCCTGCCTCGGCCTCCCAAAGTGCTGGAATTACAGGCATGAGCCACTGTGTCGGGTGGCAGTCAAATTTTAGAATGTGGCAAACATCACACCCATTCATATCCCATGGTCAAGGCATTTTATATGGCCAAGAATGAAGTCAATGGGGGCAGAGAAGCATGGCAAGGATGGGAAGGAATTAAATAATTGTAAAGAAACAACATCAGCCAGGTGTGGTGGCTCATGCCTGTAATCCTAGCATTTTGCAGGGCTAAGGCAGAAGGTTCACTTGGCCCAGGAGTTTGAGTTCAGCCTGGGAAACACAGTGAGACCTCATCTCTACTGAAAATAAAAAATTAGGCAGGTGTAATGGCATGCATTTGTGGTCCCATCTACTCAGGAGTCTGAGGCAGGAGGATCACTTGAGTGGCGGAAGTTAAGGCTGCAGTGAGCTGTGATTGATTGTGCCACTGCATTCCAGCCTGGGAAAGAGATCAAGACCCTGTCTCAAAACAAACAAACAAACAAAAACAAGAAACAGTATCTCCTGCTACATTCGTACTTACGCCCCATTCTTCTGATTGTCTGCATAGTATTTTATTAAGAGACACATCAAATGTGTTCTTTATTTTTGCAATCAATGCTGTAATAGGTATACTTAGAACTTTAAGGATATCTTTAAATACTTGTGGAGACATATTTGTAGAAGCACTTGAACTAATGGTTTATGAGCTTAATTTTTTAAATATTCCTAAATTGCTCTCCAAAAGTATGATATCCCTTAATTCTATTCCAAGATATATGAGATGCATGTCCACAAACCCTCTCCAAACTTTGTATTATCAAACCTTTAATTCAAAAGGTAAAACATTAATGTTTTTAACTGCATTCTTTTGTTAACAGTGCAGTATTTTTAAGTGTCCTAAATTTGGAGATAATTCTATCATAGTCCCAGAATTTGGATTCACCCAGATCTCTTAGAAAATAGCTTAACGACATTAACACCAACCCAACATACTCACCACCCACACTATGTTTCTCTGTATCTTTGGTTTTATTCTGGAGAAAAGCAGAGCAAATCAGCTTGCTCTATGATATGGTTTGGTTCTGTGTCCCCACCCAAATCTCATCTCAAATTGTGATCCCCACATACTGAGGAAGTGGCCTAGTGGAAGGTGACTGAATCAGGGGGTGGACTTCCCCTTGCTGTTCTAGTGATATAATTCTCAAGAGATCTGGTTGTTTGATACATGTGAGTTCCTCCCCTTTGTTCTTTCTCTCCTGCTGCCATGTAAGACATCCCTTGCTTCTCTTTCACCTTCAGCCATCACTGTAAGTTTCCTGAGGTCTCCCCAGCCATGCAGGACTGTGAGTCAATTAAACCTCTTTCTAAATTAGCCAGTCTCAGGTAGCATCTTTAAAGCAGTATGAGAATGGACTAAAACATCTCTAAAACAGAGACATTATAAAAGGTTTTCAACTGGAGAACCAAGTCCTATAACTTGATCATGGCTACGTTTAGTGCCTTGATGAGAAAGACTGTGAAACTGAGGACAGGCTCAGCAGGGAAGAGGGATGTGATCCATTCGTGATGTCTGCTTTGAACTCAGGAAAGGCGGCAGCATCATGTGTGGTATCTATTTACCTTCCCCACCCTTGGAGCTGCTAGAATTCTATCAGCATTTTCATCTTCCTTTCTACCATTTAGTCTGTCCCAGATCACAGAAGATAAGTATTGAGCAAACAGATGAGAAGAAAAACGACTTGGGCTCTTTCCTATGCCTCTACTACCTGTCTGTATCACATGAAGCTTTTTGAAAAAGGTCACAGAAAATGATTTTGAAAAGAGGCCCAGTAAATATTTTGGTAATGTTTTGGTGTGGGCTTTGTTTGGCCTTTTTGTCTTTGCTGAGCTCCGTGGCTTAGGCTTTTAAGATACTTTTACCATCAGAGTAATATTATTTTGATAACCCACTTCCTCGTGATGTTTGAAAGATGGTTAATTATTGTAGGGGGTTTAAATACAGTGTCAAAGTAAATCATAACAGGATTCTTTGGTCAGGCTCAAGGTTAAAGGCAACCACATTTCCCAACTACAGAGCAACACAATCACTCCTTTTCCCACAGATAACTATGGTCTTCCTGTCAGGCTACAGGAATCCCATCCCCTTTCCCCAAGTGTAACCGGACTCCCTGCCGCAGAGAAACAACACTCTCCTCTGCAGCTTTGCCACAGGGTAATCAGTCATTGGTACACCAGCCTGATCCCCAAGTACTGCAGTAACCACAGAAACCACACAGAATGTGGACTCACCACGTGGTTGTGGACATAGTCATCATTTTTAACACAGAGAGATGAAGTCACTCCATCTTTTCTCTGATGAAATAGAACATTAAAATACAACATTGGAAACAGATGCTTTCCCAATGGAGAGATGTATGCTGTAAAGGCAAGGCTCCACTCTACATCCCTGAGTAAGGGAAAGAAAGACCAATGAGACAAATTCCTGAGAACCTGTTAAAAATTGGAGTAATCCAGTCTCAGAGAAGGTAATGAGGAGGTGACACTAAGGGGGTACAGAAGATTGTCATCGGCAGAAAAATCAGGCATGTTTTCCCAGAAGAGAGAAAGATTGAGCTACCTCAGTTGCAAAAATGTGGGAACCCCAAAGAAAGAGATACAGCAAATTCAAAAGCATTGAAAAATAACAAAGAAAAGAAAATCTTGGCTTTAAAGTGGCAATTTTTTTTCTAGTGACTGAACAGTAATCTTCTAAGGAGAATAGCAAGAGCCCCTTCCCAATAGAGTTTTAAGCTTTCACTGTGAAAAGGCTATTCTTGGCTCAGCAACCCAGCTGATTTATTCTCACCTTGAGGCAGTTCTGTAACCTTGCCTTCTACCTCAGCTTCCCAGTCAGCCAAGTGGGACTTCCGACTTGCAATCTGCTTCATTTGCTAGGATGTCATGAAGATTAATTAACAACATTAATACACTAAATGTTCTTTGGGATGGGCAGAGAGAAAATGTAATTATGACCATTATTGCTATGGGTTACTAGGCAGAGTATTGAGATGGTTGCAGGGACTGTGCTTGGAAGTAGAAAAACAGGCCAAATGGTGATCTTTGCATGGTTTCAAATGCCCCTGACCTGAAAGTATTTCCTCTACATTCTTGCCCAGGAACTTAAAATGTTCATAGTTATGCTAATATAGCAGAAAGTGCATTGGACTTGGAGTCAGAAAACTTGTATCCCATTCTATCTTTGCCACTTATTGGCTGTGTGATCTTGTGCAAACTAATTGTTCCAAGTATCAGTTTCTTCATCTGTGAAAAAGGCATAATGATACCACCAATGTCTAGGTGCCTTACAGTGTTCCCAAAAAATCTAAATGAAATGTGAATATTTCTACAAATTGGACTGACTATATAAAGATAAAATATTATCTCCTAGAAAAAAATGCTGTAAACATTACAGGCTATTTCATCCCCTACTACAAGTTAGTTTATGAGACACAATCCACCAACATAAGTACATCTAAGACAGACAATTTTTGGCTCTAGAGAAAGATCAGAAAGGGTAATATGGTTGTAAAACTGAGGACCTCAGTTAGCCAGGCATCTATTTGGGGTGCTTGGGTGTCACTGAGAAGTCAGGGAGACATCAAATAGGAGCTGTACCTTTTGTTTTTTCCTGATGTGAGGCCTCCCTACAGGGAATGGAGGAAAAACTTGTAATGCCTTAAAATCTTTGTATCTTAAAATGTTAGTCCTGGAAAGGAGTTAGAGATCATTCTAGTTCAATTCTTTTATTTTATGAAATAGAAAACTAAGCCTCCACCTTACCTTGAAAATTCCCTTCTTCCTGATGCTTAGACCAGGATTATTTCCATTGCACACCATCTCCAATATACAACTAGTTATTAAGTTATGTGGGTACACTTGCATTGAATTATTAGTCATACCCACATCTTCCTGACCTGGGTCCAAACCCTCAACATTATAAGTTTGGACTAGTACAACAATCTCATAGTCTATCTTCCTCTATTTTTTTTCTGACCCCTAATCGTCTCGAAACACCGATCCCAGATTAGCCTTCTAGAAGTGTCCACTGAATAATGCCTTATTTGCTCAAAACCCATTAATGGCTGCTGAGTACAGAAGAGTGGCAGCAATATCTGCCTGCCTTATCTGAGTTATGGTATATTCTCTGTTCCTAAGGGAGTGACACTGTGTGCCATCATCCCTAGTGTTCCAGTTCTAGAAAGGGATTGACAAAAATGATAAATGCACCACTTTCCTGGGTTTGCTGTTCATCTTAAAAAGAAATCCAATTACAGTTTGCAGTTGCATTTTGGTAAAACATAATGAGCTCTCCTTGGAGTTGCCTTATTCAGATCAAATTACTTCTTGGTAATTTAAAGTACATTACAACTCCCAGATACCTCTCAATACACCCACAGTGTTTGAGGCCTTGTGTAACTATTGCACAAACATTGGCCAGTCAACTCTAGATGAGTTCATGACCAAAGGACTATTACGTGGTTACCCACAGACAAGTCACTCTTCATTTCCCTCGTGCAGGGAGGTCAAAGGTCATGTAACTTTGCCAGAGCAAGTTACTTCTCAGGGGCTGAAAATAAGAGTTAAGGAGAGCTTTCTTCTAAAAACATGACTGCAGAGAGGTCTGTCTAAACATGTGTGTATGAATGATCAACATTATCAGTCAATGAACTTTCTTGGTCAGCTACTCTCATATGTTGACATAAATGACACTGACTCATCTGGTGACTAACAAAAATGACAAACCCTGAAACACTGACCAAAACTCACAAGAATGACATTTTCTAAAGCATTTCCATTTATAGAAAAAATTAAAAAAGAAACAACAAAGAGGGGAAAAAAGCATATGATCAGAAGCCGTAAGAGTAAGAGAAAAGAAGTAGACCTGAAACTTTATAAAACGGTACATTGTCCCCTGATTTCTCCAAGAAAATTCAATATGTAAAATGTCAATAGATCTGCGTATCATTAAAATTTTCTCCACTAATTTCTACAGGCCAGAAAGTTCATCTAAGACTTTAAAAGTGCAGAATGCTTAATTTTTGGGGAGTATTATTCAGCCAAGAGTCTCATAAAGATAGTTTCCCCCCTCCCCATACAATGAGAACGATAGCCCTCAAGAGCTTTTACGCTTGACATTTGTACGTTTATTTACAAGATGGTGTGTCATTTGGGCTTTATCAACTCTTACATTTATCTTCTTTTTGTTTGTTTTTACATTTTTCTCTTTATACACAATATATCAATGTATATATTTAGAATCGTTTTTCTTTTTCTTTTTTTATTATTATACCTTAAGTTCTGGGACACATGTGCAGAACGTGCAGGTTTGTTACATAGGTATACATGTGCCATGGTGGTTTGCTGCACCCATCAACCCGTCTTTTACATTAGGTATCTCTGCTAATGCTATCCCTCCCCTAGTCCCCCACCCCACTACAGACCCCAGAGTGTGATGTTCCTCTCCCTGTGTCCATGAGTTCTCATTGTTCAACTCCCACTTATGAGTGAGAACATGCAGTGTTTGGTTTTCTGTTCCTGTGTTAGTTTGCTGAGAATGATGGTTTCCAGTTTCATCCATTTCCCTGCAAAAGACACGAACTCATCCTTTTTGGAGGCTTCATAGTATTCCATGGTGTATATGTGCCACATTTTCTTTATCCAGTCTATCATTGATGCACATTTGGGTTGTGGAATTTAATTAAACTAAAGTGCTTCTGCACAGCAAAAGAAACTATCATCAGAGTGAACAGGCAACCTACAGAATGGGAAAAAAATTTGCAATCTATTCATCTGACAAAGGTCTAATATCCAGAATCTACAAGAAACTTAAATGAATGTATACAAAAAAAAAAAAAAAAACAAAACATCAAAAAGTGGGCAAAGGATATGAACAGACACTTCTCAAAAGAAGACATTTATGTGGCCAAGAAACATATGAAAAAAAGCTCATCATCACTGGTCATTAGAGAAATGCAAATCAAAACCATAATGAGATACCATCTCATGCCAGGTAGAATGGTGATCATTAAAAAGTCAGGAAACAACAGATGCTGGAGAGGATGTGGAGAAATAGGAATGCTTTTACACTGTTGGTGGGAGAGTAAATTTGTTCAACCATTGTGGAAGACACTGTGACAATTCCTCAAGGATCTAGAACCAGAAATACCACTTGACCCAGCAATCCCATTACTGGGTATTTACCCAAAGGATTATAAACCATTCTACTATAAAGACATATGCACATGTATTTTTACTGCAGTACTATTCACAATAGAAGTTTTTATTAAGGGGGAAAAAAAGAGCCTCTCCACAAAATTAAACCTTAGTTCTGACATTAGCTAGGTGTTCGTTCTTTTATTTATTTATTTATTTTTAGGTTTTGTGAGGGTCTTGTTTTCTTTAACTTCCATAGGCTATTGGGGAACAGGTAGTGCTTGGTTACATGAGTAAGTTCTTTAGTGGTGATTTGTGAGATTTTGGTGCACCCATCTCCTGAGTAGTATACACTGCACCCTATTTGTAATCTTTTATCCCTCACATTTATCTTCTGATGACTACCACTATCTCTGCTAGTTTTAAGAAGAAACCTAGGGGCTGGGCACGATGGCTCACACCTGTAATCCCAGCACTTTGGGGGGCCGAGGCAAGCGGATCACCCGAGGTCAAGAGTTTGAGACTAGTTTGGCCAACATTATAAAACCCCTCGTCTACTAGAACTACAAAACTTAGCTAGGCAAAGTGGCAATTGCCTGCAATCCAAGCTACTTGGGAGGCTGAGGCAGGAGAATGCATTACTTGAACGCAGGAGGTGGAGGTTGCAGTGAGCTGAGATCATGCCACTGTACTCCAGCCTGGGCAAGAAAGCAAGACTCTGTCTCAAAAAAAATAAAAACAAAAATAATTAGCCTGGTGTGGTGGCAGGCACCTGTAATCCCAACTAGTCAAGAGGCTGGGGCAGGAGAATTGCTTGAACCTGGGAGGTGGAGGTTGCAGTGAGCAGAGATCATGCCACTGCACTCCAGCCTGGGTGACAGAGGGAGACTCTATCTCTAAATAAACAAATAAATAAATAAATGAAGGAGTCTAGGGTGTGAAGGATCTTTGGACAACAGAGTCAACTTCCCTTGTACTGCTGGAATCACATATATACCATTTCCAATAGATAATCCCCAAATGATGCTTTAACATTTCTAATGATTGGCAACATCCATTGCAAGGCAGCGGCCTTTTGGGAAGAAGATCAATTTGATTCCAAATTAAATTTGCGCTCTTTTCTGACTACAGAAAAGAAAGCAAAAAATAAGTTAGCAATACAAGAAGTTGGAGAGTCACAATTAGGTGACTCCTAGAAACAGAAAAATAAATTGCCTTCTATGACTCGGAATGCAAAATAGAAACTATAGGTCAGAACACACATGTATAGAGACACTTGATGGAGACAGGATGGTTTCTAGGCCAAAAGAATGTTGCAGGAACCTATTTGAATGTATCATTATAGTTTTTAGATTATGTCAGTCTTGGGATTGGGGGTAAAGAAAGAGATACATAAGTTGGTACATAAGTCATTCAATTATGAAAACAAGCAAAAAAAAGGAGGTCACCAGGGCCAACACTGTCACTGCCGAGCCAAACACTGTCCAGGGAGAAGAGGGCCTTTGCTATTAGGGCATTCTAATCTATAGGGTAATATAATTCCAGTGGAGATGGATAGAGACAGTGGATTTTAGATGGCTCTCTAATTCAACTAATTTATGATAAAATAGAGGGCTAAAGTTAACATACCTTGATGATATAGAATATCTGTATTATCTTGTTCCCTCTGCCAGGATCATCAGTCAGACCCATCTCTATCTCCTTTTTGACTAGCTCATGATGTTTTCATGCTCAGATCTTAGATGTGAAGTCGTTTCCTCCCTGGAAGTCTTCTCCAATACACCTAATCCAGATTTGCTGATCTTCTATATATTTGCATTGCATTCTGCGCTTCCTTTATCATAGCCCTTCTTATCTAGTAGGCCATTATCTGTTTTTAGGTAGTTAAGTATCTCCTTAAGATTCTTAATATCAGGGCCTACATATTGCAGAAGTCTGGTCCATATTTGTATCTCTCAATTTTATAATTTTCATGACAAATAACTTGATTCTTCCCAATTCTATTTGCAAGCTTTACAGAGTTTCTTGGGGGAAAAGAAGAGGTGGGATGGGCATTTGAAGTTATGAGTTTATCTGCTCATTAAAATTGCAAATATAAAAAAAAATATTTTAGCAACTTTCAAAGGTTCTGTTGAAGACTTAACTGCTTTTGCTGCTTATACAACCTGTTAGAAAATAAAATGAATGAAAGAGCTGAAAAACACTCTCCCACATTACCCTATAGGAAATGATGATAAATTTTAAAATGAGATGGTAGAAATAACACAATCAGAAAGCAATAAAGCAGGTTCCAGTGGTAAGGAATAGAGAAATGAATGGTAAGATTTAGAAGTGGAGAAGGTAACACTGGAGGAAAGATGGGTAGGGAAAGCACAGCAGTGTGCCTTCTGGCAAAGAAGCACCAAACTTTCTGATGATGTAGGACCATCTTATGCTGACTGCTAAGAATTTAAAAGATCATACTTTAGGGAAGAATGATGCTAGTTCCTCAAAAAGGAAGAAACTCATCAAGGTAGTTGGTAAAGTCTAATGGGCTCAGACCTGGCCAGGCAACTGGGTGGGTTTGTGGTCTTGAAACATACATCCAGGATGTGGCAAAGAGTCTGACAAGACTCACCAAGCCCACAAATTGCTACTCACTTTTGATGATTAACCGTGGAAAAATGACAAAGTTGGGGGGAAAACTGAAATGTGTCTCTCAAAATTCTATGGTTTTGATTAGAAATCTAAAGATGAGAATGCCTTTATCCTTCTTTATCCCTTCTTCCAGTTATTTTTGAGACTGAAGAAAGAAAAGAAGACTTTAAAGTTTAAGCTACATAGGACAAAGACTGTGTCCATTTTGCTCATCACCATAAGCCCAGAGCCTAGTATGGAACCTGGAAAACAAGTACTTCTCTGATTGAATGACTGCAGACAGTGAGTAAATGGCTACATAGATTATATAAAACAGTTTGTTTACTGGTTTAACTATGGTTTAAGTTTTTAAAGTAGAAAGGCAGAACACAAATGGGGTAAAAACTGCAACTCCAGATTTCAGTGAGGACAGGGTTTAAAGAGAACCTCGTTCATTTAATAAAATTTAATCAATAATATAAAGAGAATTGCATTCTGACATACTAAAGAAACTTACAGGTATAATCTCAGTATGACTGCTAACATTCAAGAAATTATGAAAAATGAAAGAGGTTTCAAAAATATAGAGATAGGAAAATATTACTCAGAATATTAGAAGTGGGGAAGGTAATTTGGATATTAGAAATGACAAATAGATAAGTTTTATGTTCATCTATACCAAATTAACAATTAGCTGTTTTCTGAACATCCAGAAAAGACGGTGGTGATTATGAGGAGTCAACAGTAAAGACCACCCCAAACAATTCTAAAATTAGCTTGAAAGTATATGTGTAGCATTATTAATGAATATTCTTAAAATAACTATGAGGAGAAATTAAATTTATGAGACCTGTTTTAAAACTTTTTTAAGCAATAATAATGAAACCCATATGGTAATATTTTAAAATTAAGAAACTCAATCCAGGGAACAGGATAATTTAACATATGATTTAAAAGATACTTGCTATAAAAAATGGAAGTAGGAAACACCATATGATATATGGGGTTGAGATAATAGTAACAAGAGAAAATAACATAGATATGTTTCAGTAAATTCCAAGAATCTTAAGTGTTTTAATTAGTCAAATAAATCAAGAAGACACAGATTAAACATTTATACCATTAAGAAGAGATGATCACTTTGGAGAGCTTGAGTAATCAAATATACACTTTATTTAATAAATAGTTATTAAGCAACTACTCTTTGGCAGGTACTATTCTAGGTATTAAGGAATCACTGGTGAACAGGATATCCACAGTCCATGCTGCCAAGAAGCCTATATTCTAGAAGGAAAAGACTATATAGTCTTTTCTATAAGCAATACTAGGTAATTGGATCAGGAAAGAAAACAATTCTGGAGAGTGATCACATGTTGGAGAAGTCATTATAAAATGTACATAAAATAAAAAAGAAATGTAACCAAATAAGAACATGTTTGCATCAAAAATAACAGAAAAGAATAATTCCTTAATAACCTCCAAACACACACCTATATTTTTAGAAACTACCCTTAGGATTCCAATAACTAAGCGATCAAGTCTCAAACAAACAAAATTTACACAAGAGAAAATACAAATAGGAAACAAATGTCTGGGAAAATGTTCCAACTAACATGTAATCAAGAAATGCAAATTTAAGCAACTTTTTAACATCTGCTAAGTTTTTAAAAAAAAAAAGTTTGAAAAAATAAAAACCAGACTTACAGGAAGAATGACAACATAAACGTAGTCTCTACTCCCCTCCAGGAAAATGACTGAAATTACCAAAGTGGAGGGAGATCGGGTAGGGGTAGGACATCAGCAGTGACCCAGGAATGGTGCCAACCACATGTCAAGCACAAAGTGAGGAATTCCTGCCAATTTCAGCACTAACTGTAAAAGAAGAAATAACTACCTTTTCTCAATGGCAGTTGCAAGAAGGGAGAGAAGGAAACTATGATGAAACTCATCAGCAGGTCACAATCAGATGGAGACGGCCATATGTGGAGTCCTTTTCCCTATGCTTGGGGACAATCCACAGCTCTGGTGGGAAAGAGAAGAGAAAGCAATGAGCCACTCCCAGCCATTTTTCACACATGTGGCAACTTACTAGTGGAGCTTGTCAGTTGAATATGGGCTTGGTGTGGGGTGTGGAGTGGAATTTCTGTAAGGTCTAGGCATCCTGTGGGAGAGATAGGATTGATCAAACATAAATAACAGAAGAAAGGCAGGTGTTTGGGAGAATACACTTGTGGCCACATCAATCAGGAAGCCCATAGGCCAAAGGGCTTTTCTCATAAATGAATTATTTCTAACAGTGCTTCTTTGCCCTAAGCCTAAGGCTCAATACAGGTCTGGAAAGACCTTCTCCAAGTGACTGGATACACCTCCAGCTCAGTGAGGTCACCCCTTCTGCAGAAGTTTCAACAGAGAAAAAATATGCCAAGTACCCAGGTCTTCAATGCCCATGGCTCAAGAAGCATTTCTATCACTTGTTAGGTTTGCTGAAGACACATTTGCTCATATGATGTTGCCTCATCCATCCCTCCACTTACTTTCTATGAGGAGGAGCCCAGTGGTACCCAAATAACTAAAGAAAGCTTACCTATTTGCATTATTTAGGAACAAATAGCAAGTCTGAATAGAACTTCTCACATTCAGAGATGAATAAAGAGAAAAGTGCCAGTATGGATCTAAAAAGACATCACAAAGTAAGGGGGGACTATTAAAGCATGCAGCCTCTAGAATCAGAATCCCAACTCTACCATTTACTAGCCGTGCAACTTTAGGCAAGATAATTAACCTTTCTATGCCTCATTTATAAAACAAGGGTCATCATCACAAAGATTAAATCGGTATGTAAAATACTGTCCCAAATATCCACATGGTAAATGTTAGGTATTGCTATCATTGTCCCTATTTTATTATGTCTAAGCAAAAAAAAATTGCAATTAATAAAGACAACAAACTTTGGATACATCATTAATGCTTTTTTTTTTTTTAACCAAATATTTCTGGCTATTCATCCAGACACATGTACTTTCTGTCTCCTTTAAGTTAGGCAGGATGGTATAACTTGTTTTGATCATTAAAATGGGAATGAAAGTCATATGTTTAACTTCTGGGAGCCAAATCATCTGAGGTCAGGAGCTCAAGACCAGCCTGACCAACATGGTGAAACTCCATCTTTACTAAAAATACAAACATTAGAATTAGCCGGGCATGGTGGCACACACCTGTGGTTCCAGCTACTCAGGAGGCTGAGGCAGGAGAATTGCTTGAACCCAGGAGACGGAGGTTGCAGTGAGCCACGATCACACCATTGCACTCCAGCCAGGGAGACAAGAGTGAAGCTTCATCTCCAAAAGAAAGAAAAGGTTGGTGTGTGAATTCATCAAGTGATTTCTTTCTCAACCATAGCAACCCTCTACATGGTGGCAGCCCCATCAGCCTGTACGCTGAAGTGAAGATAACTTGAAGCAGACCCCCAACCAATAGCTATAGCATCAGTGAGGAAAAAAAAGCTCTATTATACTAAGCCACTAAGAAGTCAAGGTTATTTGTTACTGCAGCACACTGTAGCCTTTCCTGACTGATACAGAAGTAAAAGGTTAAAAAAGGAAAATGTTTTCAAAAACTTACTTCCAGAAAAGAGTAGAATGTTTTGGACAATAATTGCTGTATAATCCTAGAGACAGTAATGATAAAATAGCCAGATGAAGCAACAGTTGAAACATGACAAGTCAAGACATCCAAATGAGATTAACAGGGAGGTAGCAAAGTGAAAGAAAAAACAATCAAGAAATAACTGTGGCAAAAGCTTGGGCAGAACCAGAGGACCATGTACCATCATGTAGAAGTTAGGCTGTACCTCACAGTTTAGAAAGAATCACAGAGCTTTTATAGCCCAAGAATTGCTACAAAAATGTTCACTGAAGTGTTTCTTAATTTAAAAAAAAAAAAAAAACTGAAGGAAACCTAACATCTAAGAAGAGAGAATTTGTTCAATATACCTGCACAAATCTTTGTATCTTTATAACATTGCTGTCCAACAGACCTTTCCACAGTAATGGAAATGTTCTATGTCTGTGTTGTATTGTGCAACACAGTAGCCAGTAAACACATGTGGCTATTGAACATTTGAAATGTGACTGGCATGACTGAGGAAACTGAATTTTTAATGGTATTTAATTTAATTTTAATTTTTATTTAATTTAATTTTAATTAATTTTAATTTAATTTAAATAGCCACATTGGCTGGTAGCTTCCAAATTGGACAACCCATATTTATTTTTTGTCTTCAACTTTTAAGTTCTGGGGTACATGTGTAGAATGTGCAGGTTTGTTACATAGGTAAACATGTGCCATGGTGGTTTGCTGTACAGATCAACCCACAACATAAGTATTAAGCCCAGCAACCATTAGCTACTCTTCCTGATGCTCTCCCTCCCCCACACCACCCTGACATGCCCCAGGTGTTTTATTACCCCTAATGTGTTCACATCGTTCTGCTCCCACTTATAAGGGAGAACATGCGGTGTTTGGTTTTCTGTTCCTGCGTTGGTTTGCGGAGGATAACAGAACAGCCCATATTTAAAGTGATGGCATAGATCTGTATTTGCTAGCGATAAAAATGTTCATAATTTACACTGCACTCCAGCCCGGGCGAGAGAGCGAGACTCCGTCTCCAAAAAAAAAAAAGTTCATAATTTATTTCTAAGATAGTTTAGAGAGCAGTTAAAATTAACTTCTTTGTGTATGTGAATGAGTGTAGTTGTGCACATACATATTAACTGAGGACTCCACACCAAAATGTCATCATTGGGTACTGGATAATGGCAATATGGATGATTTTTGCTTTCCTCTTTAAATCTTTTTGAACTATCTACAGTTTTCAAATAAGATTGCAATACTCTTATATACAGAAAAGTAAAACTATTTTTCTTTTTCTCTTTTTGAGACAGAGTATCCCTCTGCTGCCCAGACTGAAGAGGTACGATCATAGCTCACTGCCGCCTCCAACTCCTGGGTTCGAGTCATTCTCCTGCCTCAGTCTCCCAAATAGCTGGGACTACAGGCACGTGACACCCTGCCTGGCTATTTTTTTTATTTTTATTTTTTGTCTCCCTATGTTGCCCAGGCTGGTCTCAAACTCCTAAGCTCAAGTGATCCTCTCATCTTGGCCTCCCAAAGCATTGGGATTACAGGCATGAGACACTGAGCCCATGCCCCTATTTTTATTTAAAAAAATAAAATTAGTAAAAGCGAATGTTTATAATGCTGCAGGAAAACTGCTGATGTTATTACAAATTGATATAATTATTTTGAAAAATATTGAACAGATTTCCACTTCAAGAAGGCATTTTAAGATAACTCTCAAAAGAAGGAAAAAAGATGTACTCAAAAATCCTGTCCCTAGGGAATAATTATTTCAATTATTTTGCAACAAATTAATTAAAGCTCTTTTAAAATGTGTCTGCAGATTATAACAGAAAGTGAAAAGGGAATCATGTTAAAAGCTGATTTAAGACAGTAGAAAGTTATCTGTTTTTATTTTCCTTTAATATTTTAATACTACTGTCAATAAATAAATCTCTGTACAAGAGCCAGTACATCAGAAAAATAAGCAGCGCTAACCACTAAAACGTAATTCCCTGGTTCTCAGTGACTCAATGCAATCAAGGTTTAGCAGTTGTTTACATTATATTCTGATGCAGTGAAGCCGATGTCCCGGACAGCCGTCTTCTGAATGGTAACTCTTTTCATCCCTTGGCCTCCACAGTCATCATGAAAGAGAGGAAAAAGCATGGAGGATTGTGCAGGGAGTTTGATGGCCAGGTCTCAAAGTGGCTTCTGTCACTGTTCACATTTCACAGACCAGCATCTAGTCATGTAGCCCAGACTAAACTGCAAGGACTGTTGCAAAACATAATCCTTCTCTATGCCCAAGAAGAAGAATGGCATCGGGGAGCATTCTAGCCAGTCTCCGCAAAACTTGTCATATCAAACCAAATTCATTTGCTTTCTTGATAAGTTTATTAAGCAGGTTGATGGATGCTGCTATTAGAGGGCCCAATATTAGATTTTGGAATTTAAAAAAATACAATGACCAATAGGTATATTAAAGCATGTTCAACATCACTAATCATCAGGGAAATGCAAACCAAACCACTATGAGATATTATCTCATACTTGTTAGGATGGCCACTATATAAAAATAGAAGAGAACAAGTATTGTCAAGGATGCGGGGCAATTGGAACCCTGTGCACTGCTGGTGGGAATGTAAAATGGGGCAGCCATTATGGAACACAGTATGGAAGTTCTTCAAAAAATTAAAAATAGAACAATCATGTGATCATTCATCTTTTCTGCTTCTGCATATTTGTCAAAAGGAATTGAAATAAGGATCTCAAAGAGATATCTGCACTCCCGCGTCCATTGCAACATTACTCACAATAGCCAAGATGTGAAAACAACCTCATTGTTTATCAAACAGATGAACAGATAAAGAAAATGTGACATGATATCCACACATATTATTCAGCCTTAGAAAAAGAAGGCAATCCTGTCATTTGTGCAATACGGATGAAACTTGTGGGCACTATGTTAAGTGAAATAGGCTAGTCATGGAACAACAAACACTATGTGATTCCACTTACATGAAGTACCTAAAATAGTAAGACTTATAGAAGGAGAAAATAGAATATTGGTTTCCAGGGTCTTCAAGACGAGGGAAATGGGGAATTGCTCAGCAGGTATAAAGTTTCAGTTATGTAAGGTGAATAAATTCTAAAGATCTCCTGTAAAACATTGTGCTTATAGTTAACAATGTTGTACTGTATACTTCAAAATTGTTGTGTTCTTACCACAATAAAATGTTTAAAAATCCCTTCATATCACTCTCATTCAGCATCATACTTCAAGTCCTAGCTAGTGCAATGAGACGCTAAGAACCACAGATAATCAAAAGCATAACACAATAATGGCATAAGCTCGTACCACTCAGAATCAACCATTTTTAACATTTTATCATATAACATTTTTGCTATAATATCATATTGCATTGTATATATCACTCCGCACATTGCTTTTGTCATCAACGTGTTTTAAGAGTCAGTATTCCTATTTAGCATTCCAACTCATTTCTTTTACTTACAGTAATATGGTTCATTGTATAAGTACATCACATGTATCTATTTACATGTTACTGTATATTGTGGTTAGTCCCATTTTTCTCTATAACCATTCTGCAAGGAACATCCTTCAGCATGTCTTTTTATGCAGATGTGAAATGATATATCCTTAGAAGGGAAATTGCAAGATCAAAAACACTCATTTTTTTGAACATTATAAACATGTATAACTTGTAGACATGAATGAAAATATAAAACACATGTATATCAAATTTGTAGATGACACAAACTCAGAAGGGAGAGATTATATGATAAATGACAAAAATCAGTGTTCAAACTTTTCATAAGTGAGAATACTGGGCCATAACTAAGAAGATGGAATTTAAGAAAGATAAAGATAAAATCTTGCATTTAGCTGAAAGAATTAAATGCTCATTGCAAAAAGGCAGCGATATTACTTGACAGCAATTTATTTGAAAAATGTCTGGGATGTTAGTTGGCCTCTTGTTTGCTGTGAGCTAACAGTGTGACACAATTTAGACCCAAAAAAATGTAGAAAGACAGTCCCCCATTTGGCCGGGTGCGGTGGCTCACGCCTGTAATCCCAGCATTTTGGGAGGCCGAGGAGGGTGGATCACGAGGTCAGGAGATCAAGACAATCCTGGCTAACACTGTGAAACCCCGTCTCTACTAAAAATACAAAAAATTAGCCTGGCGTGGTGGCAGGCACCTGTAGTCCCAGCTACTCGGGAGGCTGAGGCAGGAGAATGGTGTGAACCTGGGAGGCAAAGCTTGCAGTGAGCCGAGATCCTGCCACTGCACTCCAGCCTAGATGATAGCGAGACTCTGTCTCAATAAAAAAGAAAGGCAGTTCCCAATTTATGATAGTTCCACTTAACTATTTTTCAGCTTTATGATGGTGCAAAAGCGAGACACATTCAGGGGAAACCATACTTCGACTAGCCACAGAATCACTGTTTTTCCTTTCCAGTAAAATATTCAATAAGTTACATAAGATGTTCAACATGTTATTAAAAATAGGCTTTGTGTTAGATGATTTTGCCAAGATGTATGTTAATATAAGTGTCCTGAGAATGTTAAGTTAGGCTAGGCTAAGTCAAGATGTTTGGTAGGTTAGGTGTATTAAACACATCTTCTGCTTACAACACTTTCGACTTACAATGGGTTTATCAGGATATAACCCCTCCATAAGTTGAGAAGCATCTGTATTTACACAGCTATATTCATAGAAGAAAGTTTTGGAGGGTCTCAACATTAACCTTAATTTTATTCTACCAAGTCACAACTCTATAGTGTTCAAATGAAACCAACTATATTAACAGAAGGAAAAAGAGAAAGCAGTCATTTCACATACTACACTGCAGAGAGGACGGGCCTGGAGTAAGACTAGAACTAAAACCAGAGCCCCAGATGCTGCTGCAACTCATCCCTTTTACTGCCTCTCATCAATGTACCTCTCGGCCTACTGTATGTATTCTCTAAGCTACCAAACACATGAAGCTGGCATAGCCTAAAGAAGATCTAGATCGGGGGGGTCCAATCTTTTGGCTTCTCTAGGCCACACTGGAAGAAGAATTGTTTGGGGCCACACATAAAATACACTAACACTAATGATAGCTGATGAGCTAAAAATAAAGAAAAATATCACAAAAGTATCTCATAATATTTTAAGAAAGTTTACAAATTTGTGTTAGGCCACATTCAAAGCTGTCCTGGGCTGCGGGTTGGACAAGCTTGACGTAGGTGATCCTCAACTGCAGCTTCAATTCAGGAACTCCCAGGAGGGGTCTCTGCTTGGCCCAGCACAGGTCTTTTGTCAACTCCTTTGACAAATCAGGATGGCAGCCAACTTCAGAATCAATGGTTGGAACAGGAGAGGTACAACCTATAGATAGCCTTAGGAGGACTGTAGTTGACCAGGAAGTCCAATTTCTATCTTCCAATGTTACTGTCCTTCATCTTGGAGTCACTGGGTATGCAGTTATCTGCAGACATGCTTAAACACTTAACTTCCTTTGCTTAGAAACTTCTCCTGATTCTGCTACTCTTAGGCTGTGTGGTCAACGCCACATATACAGTGAGTCCTCGATATTTAACAGACAAATAAACCCAAATACATATTTTATTCACAATGTGATATTTTTCCTCGTGGGTTTTATATTTTTAAGATTCATAAAAATAAAATAGTTACTTATTTATCATGGCAGATATCAAGAAATGTACTCCCATCAGCTGAACGGGGCCCTTGTAATAATTGCAGCAGATATAATCCATATGCCTGCCTCAACTGTGAGTCTGGATCATTACCAAACTTGACAGTTACTGAGCTCTGACTGTGTGCAACACTAGAGGTGTGGATCTACACTAGAGGATTTAAAACCTCACAGAGCCAACCAAACTACAAACAACTGGGGAAGATGGATCACATGCAGGAGAAACTTAATCAGTTGCAGTTTCTGAGTAGTAGTCCCTGATTATCATCACATCTTAAGACGAGACCACAGTAGAATCCAGACAAGAAAAAGATATTCGGAATAAGTGAGATTTCCAATAGGACATAAAGGAGAAAAAGCAATTTGGCTAAAAAGAGAAAGAGACGTAGGACAGAGATTCCCATTTGGAGTATCCTGCTGGACACTTTATATCAGGGGTCTAAAACCAGACCCAGAGGCAGAATCACATGGAAAACCGAAAAGATCAGGATCTTGGGTCCCAACTTAAAAGCTTTGTATCCAATTCAACTGAGTGGAGTTTTGGGATTTGTGCTTTTAATAATAATTGTAGCTGATAATCTATAGCACTTACCATGTGGCAGACCCTTCATCTAAATGTTTTATATATAATATTAACACTCTAAATCCTCATTTTAGCTGATGTGTTAGGAACTGTTATTATCATCCTTAATGATGTGAAAACTGAAACCCAGAGAAGCGAAGTAACTTGACTAAGGCCGTGCAGTGCTGGGATTTGAACCCATGTAGTGGGGCTTCAGAACCTGCTAATCACTTTGTTCTGCAGATTCTCAAAAAAAAAATAAAATAATGACTATGAAACTTGCAGACGATCGTGATGAATTCAGTGTTGAAACGACTGCATTATAACACATTTGGAAATTATCATGTACTGAGCACTGCTTCAGGATAGAGGCTCTATTATTCAAAGCCTGGCACATAGTAGATACAGAATATTGTTGGATATATTCCAAGCAGAAGGAGTCCTTAGAAGCAAATTTTTGTATAGGGAAATCTGTTGGGCCTGCTACCGCAGAAAGGAAGTAGGGCAAACTGAATGAATCATATCGTGTTTTCTGTCCCCATTATAAGAAAGTACCAAGAATCAGAGTAAGAGACACATCATTCTGACCCTACCTTTAATGCTGTGCCCAGCCCCTTAAATCTGTGCCTGCTTATGCCCACACACTACCTAAATTATTTGGAGAAATAAGGCTTTCAACTCTTCTTTCAGCTCATCCTTTTCTTCAGTTCCATCCTTTTTTTTTTTTTTTTTAAAGTGGCATGATCGTGGCTTACTGCAACCTCAGTCTCCTGAGTTCAAGTGATTCTCCTGCCTCAGCCTCCCGAGTAGCTGGGATTACAGGCACATGCCACCACACCCAATTAATTTTGTATTTTTAGTAGAGATGGGGTTTCACCATGTTGGTCAATCTGGTCTCCAACTCCTGACCTCAGGTGATCCACCCACTTTGGCCTCCCAAAGTGTTGTGATTACAGGTGTGAGGCACCGCGCCCAGCCAGTTCCATCCTTTCTAGAAACATCATGCAATATTAAGACGATGTGAAACTCCAAGCAGTTGATTTCTCTGCTTATTTAAAGTGAGGGTAAATGACTTGTACATGATAAATACTTTTGGATGGATTCACAGGAGAACTAAACAAAGAATTAAACATTGAATAGATATCCAACGGTAGACCACTGTCCATGTCTCCTATGGGTCTGTCAGGACTAGCTCTCCTACTGGTAACATGCAATACAGTGTTATAATTGAGCACACTGTCTTTGGATTAGGAGGCTTAGGCTCAGTCCTCCTTCTACCACTTACTAGTTCTGTGATCTTGGGTAAGTGACTTGTCCTCTCTAAACTTCAGTGTATTCTTTTTTAAACTAGAAATAATAATAGCACTTCAACTGGGGGTAGTAACAGCATATACCTACAAAGGTGTTGTGAAGGAATGTACATGTTAAGTACAATGTTCAACACATAAAAATGCCCAATTAATGGCAATTATTTCACAGGAAATGATACCAAGTTTGGTGACTTGAAACTTGCCTTCTAATATCTTTTGAGGTAAAATTTGACAGGCATCTTTTTCTTCCAAAAGGCAAGACTCTGGGGAACATGAGAGGCAAATGGCAGATTTTATTTAGATTGGCAAGGAAGAAAGAAAGGGAGAGAGGGAGGAAATACCAAAAGACAACCTTTCCTCTTCTGAAAATCACATGTCAATTTTTCTTTTTTTAAACAAAATAGGGTCCTTCTCTATCATCCAGGCTGGGGTACAGTGGTGTGATCATAGCTCACTATAACCTCAAGCTCCTGGGCTCAAGCGATCCTCCTGCCTTGGTCTCCCAAAGTGCTGGAATTACAGGTATGAGTCACCACACTGGGTCATAACATTTCTTTATATTTATGTGACTCCAAAGGTTGAGCTGCCAGTGACAGGAGAGGAAATGCAGTCAACTTCTGAGAAAATGGTTTGGTTCCCTAGGAAGTCTAGAGGGTATAAATGGCCCACGTTCTGAAGAGGGAACATTTCAAGCTTATGTGCTAAGCTCACCTCAACCAAAGAGCTCGGCTAATGCAATGTATCCTTAGAGCTTAGTTTGTTTCTGGACATTCAGATTATTTATTTATTTAAGTATTTATTTTAGCGCATCAGAATCAATGTAGTACATCAGAATCAACGAATTGAACTGAAATGAAAATCAAAGAATTTTAGTGCATCGGAATTAGTATAGCACTTTGAAGTTAGACAAACCTTAATTTGAATCCCAGCTCTAACATTGAATAGTTACGTGACCTTGGGCAAACTGTTGACAGCTGTACACTTCAGGGTCTTTGTGTGTAAAGGGGAGGTGCTGCTGTTACCTTTTACATCCACATGTTGGGATGATTAAACAAGGTCATACGTATAAAGCACTCTATTCAAGACCTGGCATATAGTAAGCACTCTATAAATATTGGCTATACGTATGTCTCATTGATATTGTTATTTTCATAATGTTTCTTGTCCACTTCCTTAATGAAGTACTCTTGGGCATCAACACAGGCTCCACCTGGCCTATAAGTGGAACAGAGAGAGCCCCAGTCTTTTGCTTTGTTTTGCACAGAGCCTACACAGAGCCCACCCAAGTCAAGTAAACAAAATCTCCACTTCTTTCTCTCCATTTTAATTTTTCTTTTATTCTACACACTATGAATAGATTATTTTCTTTCTCTCTCTGCCAAAATGCCTTCACGCCTCCTCTCCTCCCTTCAGGCAAAAGTCCTTAAAGCCTCTACTTTCCCCCAGTAATATTTTTCTCCAACCAACTGGAAGTGGAGAAAGATTTTCCTCTTTGTCTAGCACTGATTTTTGACTTGTAATTCAATTTCAACAAAACCACTTGCACTAAAGCTTACACACAATGTAAATAATTCATTAGAAATATATATTTGCTTGATGCTTATATACTTGCAGTGTATCTGCAGAGTCTATTATATCAATCAAGGAAATAACAAGACTCCCAGTCACCACGGTGAATGGAAAATTTTTCTCTTTAAATAGGTAAAAATTTAAGGTGCATGCAAATTAATCTTGGAAATACAGAATGCTAACATAGCAGGGGACTTTAAAATGTATATATTCTAACACTCTCTATAAATGTGGAAAATAAGTCCCAGGGCATTGTAACATAGCCATAACAGGCCTTGCAGCATTCTGGAATTTAAAAGGGTAGATGCATAGCAGGGAAAAAAGATACAAACGGCAAAGGCAGGTACCTAATGGCTAAAACCTAGGATGTGGTATAGCAGTTACCATCGTCATCATCATCATCATCACAATGACAATCAATGGTAATGGCTACAGTTTGGGAATTATGATCTTGGCACTAAGCAGAGGCCTTTACATTTATCTAGAAAGATGACCGTGGGTAACACTGCACAAAACTAACTAATTCAGACATTGAGAATTGTGCCAGTGTTAGATGGCTGTGAGATATCTTGTCTGACCATAGGGCTAGATCATACTGCTATGAGAGAAGGTGGAATTTCTTCAGAAGGGAATGGACTGTAGATCATCCCAGGCATTTTTCACCCTGGAAAGGAAATAGCTACATTCCAGTTAGAGGTCCTAGGCCAAGGCAAAGGAGAAGCTCCTGCCCCACTCTGGCACCAAGAACCAGTTTGGTTTCTACTCCAAGGACGGGCGATATCTAAATTCCTCCCTGTGTGGTGGGAACCTACCCTAGGCTCCATGGGAGCAGGCCAGGAATAAGGCTCATCAAGGGATGCCAAATAAAAAATCTTGTGACATGTATAAGTTGTCCTCTATGATGTATTTCAGTTCCATGCCCCAGGCCTTCAAGACGCCGATCTGCAATTGTGCCAGAGGATGCTAGAGAGGCAACCATGCCCTTTCTTGGGAGAAAACAACATGAGGAGACCATGTCTTTTCATGCAAAGCCAGAGGAGAGGAAGCAGAAGTCACATTTCCCGGTATCTGATTGTTCCTTCCTCCAGGGCTTATGGTTGCCATTTTGGGCCATCTCACACAGAAGAGGTATCCAAATGTTTGTCATCCCTGCCTAAAAGTGTGTCTAGTCCTCAAATAGAGCAAAGCCATCACTATCTCTCTGCCTTCTCCAACAAGACCAAGAAGGAAGATACAAGCTGGGAAGTAGATTTGAATATTTCTTGAAACTAGAGAGGGACAGGGTGATGTGATGTCTGGTGAGTTTCCTCACCAAGCAGGGGTGCTGGTAGCCTGGGTTTCCTGGGCCGAGATTCAAACCTGTGTCAGCTATGGTTGCACACAGAGTGCCCACAGCTGTTGAGTGCAGCTTAGGTATGATAGCATCAGTCATCTCCATACCTGCTGCAGAAAGTCTCAGGACAGCACTGTGAGTGGGGCTAGGGGATGTGGAGAAGAAAGTTCTACAAGCATAACACAGTTTACCTTACAGACAGCTTGCCACCACACAAGGATTTGGGTACAATCCATGAAAGGAACCCCATGGGTGTAGAAAAGGGTATCTCCATGTCTCTCTAGGAGACGAACAAGCAACATTAATTGGAATCCAGAGGCTAAAAATTGTTATGTCCCAGGCCTAAGCTAGACAGAGTGGAGAAGGGGCAGGACTTGCCTATGAAGTGTGGGCAGTTAAAGAGGAGGAGGAAAGAAGAAAAAAAGAAAAGATAGGAAAATCTAGGCCCGAATTGATTTACTGGTGAATTCTACCAAATATTTAAAGAAGAATTTAAACCAACTCTACGTTGCTTACCAACTCTTTCTATGAGGCCACATTATTCTGATAAAGCCAGACAAAAACATTTCAAGAAAAAAAAAAACTATAGACCCATATTTCCCTTGAAAATAGATCCAAAAATTCTTAAAATATTTAGCAACAAAATGTTATGGTCCAACAGGGCTTTGATCCAAAGAAGTCCAGGAGAAAGAGAAAATTCAGGAAAGAAGCAGCAAAAGGAAATATGGGAAACTTGGCCCAAAGAAGGTTTGAAGCAGACAATGGATGGCATTGCCTGGAAAAATTGCCGGACTGTCTGATCCTAGGGGCCAGGATTCCTACAGCTTCCCTAAAGGATTCCTACAGCTGAGTTCATAAAAATTCTTAGGTTGGGATACCTAGAAGCAAAAACTGAGACAGAGATTCCAGCATGCATGATTTACAGGGGACTGCTGTCCAGAAGAAACAGCTAAGGGAGTGAGGGAAGAATAAAGAAGGGGGGGAAACATGGCAAGGATGTAGACCCAGATAAAGTCAGCTCTTGACCTGACCCACAGGGTGCTCTGGAGTATAAATTTCATGACGCAATTATCTCACCTGGAGCATCACTTGCACCCTGTGTCAGTCAGTTATTGTATGCCTCTGGGGAGTAGGAGATGTCAGGTCCCAGTATCCCTGAGTGAGGCAGACCCCGTCAGCCTAGGGTAATGCTCTGCAGAAGTCTGCAGGTGGATGCTGTTGACTGTGGCACTCACTGCACCTGGAGGAATGGGTGTAGCAGTTGTAAAGGGGTTTGGGGTATGGCACCAACAGCATCTACCACAGAGGACTTCATACAGCCACTCTCCTCCCCTTGGACAGTTGGAGTCTGAAGCAGGCAATGATAGCGGAGGTAGTTAGGAGAGGAGGTACTCAGGAACTATTTAGATGGTAGAATTGGGAGGACACGCAGCTAATTGTATATGGGAGACAGTGGGGGAGGGGCAGTGTTTAGCTGATGGACATAAGAAGTATAAGATCATACTCATGCCCTGGGGAACTGGAGGAACAGTGGGGCCATTGTCAAAGGTAAGAAACATGAGGAAAGGAGCAGGACTTGGAAAGGAGCATAAATTCAGTCTCGGGTATTTTCATTTTGAAAAGGGAATCAATGGCTTATGAATAACATACCTGGAGCTCCATAGGGGTTTCAGGGACCAATTATATGAGGAAAATGGGGCCAGAGAGAGGGGGAAAAGGAAAACCAAATAGTCTAGTGCTGGCCCTCACCCATCCTACACTGGAGTACTTCTGCTATCTTGGTTTGATTCCCACAAATGTAGACTTTGAGGCAAGGAATAAGACACATTGAAAGACGATCTCAGGGGTTAGGTACAGTGACTCATGCCTGTAATCCCAGCATTTTGGAAGGCCAAGGCAGGTAGATCACTTGAGGTCAGGAGTTTGAGACCAGCCTGGCCAACATGGTGAAACCCCATCTCCACTAAAAATACAAAAATTAGGTGGGTGTTGTGGCAGGTACCCATAATCCCGGCTACTTGGGAGGCTGAGGCAGAAGAATCACTTGAGATCCAAGTTTTAGTGAGTCTATATTGTGCCACTGCACTCCAGCCTAGGCAACAGAGCAAGATTCTGTTTTTTAATTTTTTTTAATTTTTTTATTTTATTTTATTTTTTTATTATTATTATACTTTAAGTTCTAGGGTACATGTGCATAATGTGCAGGTTTGTTACATATGTATACTTGTGCCATGTTGGTGTGCTGCACCAATCAACTTGTCAGCACCCATCAACTCGTCATTTACATCACAAGCATTCTTATACACCAGTAACAGACAAACAGAGAACCAAATCATGAATGAACTTCCATTCATAATTGCTTCAAAGAGAATAAAATACCTAGGAATCCAACTTACAAGGGATGTAAAGGACCTCTTCAAGGAGAACTACAAACCACTGCTCAGTGAAATAAAAGAGGACACAAACAAATGGAAGAACATACCATGCTCATGGATAGGAAGAATCAATATCGTGAAAATGGCCATACTGCCCAAGGTAATTTATAGATTCAATGCCATCCCCATCAAGCTACCAATGAGTTTCTTCACAGAATTGGAAAAAACTGCTTTAAAGTTCATATGGAACCTTTTAAAAAGAGCCCGCATCTCCAAGACATCCTAAGTCAAAAGAACAAAGCTGGAGGCATCACGCTACCTGACTTCAAACTATACTACAAGGCTACAGTAACCAAAACAGCATGGTACTGGTACCAAAACAGAGATATAGACCAATGGAACAGAACAGAGTCCTCAGAAATAATACCACACATCTACAGCCATCTGATCTTTGACAAACCTGAGAGAAACAAGAAATGGGGAAAGGATTCCCTATTTAATCAATGGTGCTGGGAAAATTGGCTAGCCATAAGTAGAAAGCTGAAACTGGATCCTTTCCTTACTCCTTATATGAAAATTAATTCAAGATGGATTAGAGACTTAAATGTTAGACCTAATACCATAAAAACCCTAGAAGAAAACCTAGGTAGTACCATTCAGGACATAGGCATGGGCAAGGACTTCAAAAACACCAAAAGCAATGGCAGCAAAAGCCAAAATTGACAAATGGGATCTAATTAAAGATTCTGTTTTTAAAAAAGAAAGTGACCTCAGGAAGCATAGGTGAGGATAGAGAAAACGAAAGAAAGAGCCACCAAGGGTATATTCATGAATAGATTATCTCTGAAGACCACAGGGGCATGATCTGTTGGAAACTCTCCGACCATCCATGTATCCCACATGTTTCCCACTGAGGGATAAGAAGCTGTTTTTCCACTGTGACTGGAACCTCATTAGTTGAGGGTATAAGAAACCCCTCAATGCCATGCTACCTTGAAGACCAGTCGAGAGCCTGTGTAGAGGCTGCAGAAGAAAACTGGTGGGTAGAGAAGCACTCACGCCTCAGCTGGGCCACATAACCTGGAGCAAGGGACCAATGGCTTCTACCACACTTGCTCCACTCTGTTTTTCCATATAGGAATTTCTGAATTTCCATATAGGATTTGTTTTTTGCTTTGTTTTTCTTTTTTAAGAGAAAATCTCCTGTCTAGAAAAACAGGCTGGTCAGTGTCCTAAAATCAAAAGTCCACAGCAGAAGGCCCTTTGAACGAGCAGCTATTGCCTCCTCTGGTCTCACCTCCAATTCTCCATGTAAAATTCATAGTGTACTCTGGGGACATCCCTTCCATTATCTAGTCTTGGTGAAAAGGGACAATGGTAGAAGCAGGGTAATCTCTGCCATATCGATTTTCTGTGTGAGCTTCTTTGTGCCTCCAGGGAGACACCACTGCTTTCAGTGCCTATTAGCAGTTGTGTCTTTTAACCTCCCGGTCAAGCTGGCAGTGTGAGTCCAACAGAGGCTCCGGCTCCAATTACTTCGCCGGTACATAGCCTGGCTGAACCGGAGCTTGCAGCTCCACATGCTGGAAATTGCACTTTCCACCAACACAGAGATAAGAAAAGAGGGGCATTCAACAAAATCCCAGCTACAGCTCAGCGTGGCAGGGAGGCAGAAAGGACCTATACACACCAATTAGCCAGGCAGCTATGGCCATCAATCATGGGTGACCTGGACACCCAGCATGTATGTCCGTCCTGGACCCCACCATGGAAATTGCACTGAAAACTTGTATCCAGAGGAGGCTTGAGACAGCCAAAGCTACAGGTGGCAAAAGCTTTCATTCCAGAAAGCATTTCAATACCACAACCTGGAGAGGAAGGCCCATATGACCAGCATAGTATTAAAGATGTGCAGTACTTATAGGAAATAATTCTATGATTGCATGCATGTCTCAGAAAATTTTGGCAAAGACTGCTACCTTCTGAGTAAAACTGGACATAGAAATGACAATAACACATACTGGGTATTTATCACCCTCTTAAGAGATGCATAGCCATTTTCCTGTGGCTGAGACAGGGATCTCTTTTAATGTTTAACATTTCCTTTAGGTTGGCCTAATGTCCAAAGGGAAGCTGTAATAATCTGCCACATTTGTGTTTGGTAAAAAATTTCACAATGGCAATTTAGTTCAGTACTTACTGTAGTCCTTATTATGGTCTTTGTACAACAGGTAATATCCCTGTTAATTTGAGAATTACTGTTAACCTGAACCTTTCCCGTTGTTTTCAATGCTTTCTCTTAAGTGTCAGAAACACACCCAAACACACATTTTCCTAGACTTGTATTTTAGCCCTTCAATTGTGAATATTCATTAGGGGTGGTGTGACATAGTGCTTCTGGAGCCAGCCTGCATGGGTTTGATTCCTGCTCTGTAATTTATTGACCTTGCAATATTGAGCAATTTACTTAACCTCTCTGAGCCTCAGTTTCACTATCTGTTAGATGAGGACAACAGTGTCTACCGAAGAGGGTTGTCCCGAGAGCACTTAGAACCATGGTTGGCACAAATGCTGAGGCTACATAATGTTCAGTTCTTTATTTCCTGCTTCTCCAGTCACAGGTGTTATTGTAAAAGTGCCCTTCCAGGAATTTGAGACCAGCCTGGGCAATATAGCAAGACCCCATCTCTAAAAAAAAAAAAAATTATTAGCCCAGTGTGGTGGTGTGTGCTTGCAGTCCTAGCTACTTAGGAGACTGAGGCAGGGAGATTGTTTGAGCCCAGGAATGCTAAGTTGCAATGAGCTAAGATCATTCCAATGCACTCCAGCCTGGGCAACAGAGCAAGACCCTGTCTCTTAATTTGTTTTTTAAAGTGCCCGTGAATTTTGTTAAGACCTCAGAAGCTGCTCCATGAGTGGGTGGTGCCGTGTTGTTGGAGCATGGGGGGCAGTGAGGAGAGTTAAGATTTCTGGGAGGCCAGGAAAAGGGCTAGAATGTGCTTCAAAGTTTAGTTGGGCATGGTGGTAGACACCTGTAGTTTCAGCTACTTAGAAGGCTGTGGTGGGAGGATCACTTTAGTCGAGTATGGTGGTCCAGTCCTGTAGTTTCAGCTACTTAGGAGGCTGAGGTAGGATCAAGGGAGGATTACTTGAGCCCAGGAGCTTGAAGCTGCAGTGAGCTATGAACGTGTCACTGCACTCCAGCCTGGGTGACACACTGAGACCCCCGACTCTAAAACATATAAGTTCCTAACAGTCTATAATAGAGAACACTCAAAACACATGCCAGTGAAGCAAATGAACTCTTACTTCTGGAGAGAGAGAAGTTCAGTGTCAACAGGTGGCTGCAAAGGTGGTGAGCATGACCCTGGACCAGGGAGGTTAGGCAAGGTCCCAGCCCAGCTAAGACTTCTTTTTGGAAACCAACATGGGGTCTGACAAGCTGTCTCAGTAACGAGGCTCTGTACTTTCTTCATTCTCCCCTTGCCAGATGGAGGCACTCCTGTGTAGCCGTGCCGCTCCCAGGCCCTGCTCTCTGAGAAGAACTTGGTCAAACACTGGATCTCTGGATCCTGGGAAGACAGACCGGTTATTTCAGTGCCTGGACCCTTCCTCTTTTCTGACCCAATATTTCGAAAAGCAAGCCCACTGTTCAGCCTTGAAAACAGCTGATTGTGAGAGGGAGCTTATCACAGCCCAACAGACTAAGAAAACACTTCAGAGAAAGAACATTTGGCAGGTGCATTAAAATGCGGAAAAAAGAGCCCCCATTTTGGGGTACCTTCAGGACTTTCTAATCTTTTTGGCTAAGTGAGTTGTTTTTTTGCAAATAAAACCTTCCATAGGGCCCAAGGTATAAAATCAAGTGCGGGGCTGCTCTATTGAAGGGGAGTCTATAGACGCTTCCACCTCTCAAGTGCAGGCTTTGGAGGACACAGTTCTAGTGCATGTGGGACAAACAGAGGAAGCAGAGGCTACTTTCCCAAGGGTCCTCTCTTGGATGCATGCCCTGCATTTCTGCAGCCTCTCTTTCCCTTTTCTTAAGCTTTCCTCTCATTCCATCTGAAAAGTCACTACAAGCACTAGAAGTTAGGTCAGAGGATAAAGACCTTGAAGAAAACTGAGCCTGACACCTAATATGGGATTGAGGAATAGAATGGAAAGGGGGGGAAATACAGTGGGGAGGTGAAAATAACATCCTTAGCTGAGAAGTGACAGGATGAACACGTCAAGGCAGACTCAACACTTTAAACGTTTTCCAAGAAGAGAGTAAGCAGTGGCTCTTGCTAAAGGAAGTAAACGGTGTCATGGCCGAGTTCTCTGCACCAGTGGTACACCTAGGAAGGCTGGCGCTTTTATATTCTTCATCAGTTCCCTTAACTTGCTCCAGTACCTGCACTCTGTCCCATATTGGTAAATCACTGCTGAGTTAACTCTGCCATATCATGATACCTCAGATGAGTGGTGAACCAGATCATCCAGTCAGTCACTCATCTCTGACTCTGAGGGAATAGAACCATGGAGGACTATGTTTTGAAGAAATAGCATGAGTTGAGTAAAGCAATAACATGTATGTAGGATGGTGAGGAGAATAATCTAGGAAGGGTGGGAGCAAATATGACAGCCTCTGAGGATGGAGGGGGAGAAGCAGAGTGCCCAACTGAAAAGGAGGTGATGGACACAAAGAAAATTAAATTACCTTCTTCAAAATTTTGAACTGGGGTAAGCCTGCTCCTGTTATATAAAGATGAATGAATGAGGGAGTAAGAGAGGTTTAATCGGTTAGAGGCTGGATCAAATAGGCTCTATTGGTCTCATCTTTTGAGCATGCCTAACCTATTGGAGCAGCATTACAGGCAGCTTCAGGAGGTGTGCTGCCACCCAGTGTGTGCACCACCACATTCAGGGTCCAAAGTTGGACCTGATGATCATTGACCATGTCTTTTGCATTGACTATGACCTTGACAAAGTCATACGCAGGCTGGTTCAAAGGAATCACTGCATCTATTTGAAAATTCACTGGCTTCCCTGATCATTGTCCTACTTAATGACCATATGCTATAATGTACTGTGGAAAGTCACCCTACTTCCTTCTTTGCTATAGTTGGGAGACCACATTTCCTGTTACATTAGCTTCTGAGAGACTCAAGTGAGCAATCAGATTACAGATCTGAAGACAGGGATGCATCCCATTCCCATCCCTGACATGGGTCACACACCGGGCTAAAGTCAGCATTTTTCAGATAGTTCATCAGCAATACTAGGAGACCTTTCCAGCAAGGTCACTATACCACTAAGGCAATCATGTGTGTGAGTGCCCCCAGCCAGACTGAGCTAATTCAAAATGAAGTAATCAGAGATAAGAAAAAGCCACTAGAATTATAAAAATATACACATCAGGTACTTTACCCAAGAGGAAGGGGATGTTTACTGGGAGGTGAAGGAAGTGCTCCAAAATGATAAGAAAAGTGAACTAGAGAATAAATGAAGATTTTATTAGAAGTTAGGACAGATAATAGAACAGCTTTTTTCTACTATAAAAGGAGTAAGAGGCCAACTAAGGACTCATCAGGGTTTTGCCAAGATTGGAAGAGCAGTCACTTGCCAGAGGAGTTGGACATTACAGAAAAGATGGAAGAATGTGTTTTTTTCAGTACTCACCAGGGAGGAAAACACACTGTGTGCCAAGGCAGAAGTGCTTACCTTGCAGAAGTGCTTACCTTACAGAAGAAAATGCAATCATGAAAACCACTGGGGCAAAAACATCTCCAGGAGGAAGAGGACTTGGAAGTCCATTTGGAAATACTCGAGCCAGGAATTTCCAGTGCTCCTGAAAAGAAGAGAAGTTTTGAGCACATGGGGCAAGAACGACTTCTATCTTTTTAGAGTCTCGATTCTTAGGGGTCAGGGACCAGGCATGTCCCTAAGAACAAACCTTCTCATAATGATGGTAGGGCCTCATTGGCAGAGCTGAATGTCAGTGCTGGGTATAAGTTCTCTTTCTTACTGCCAAGTTTCATCATTTCTCTCCCTATTACTTGCTCCTTAAGCGAGTAGAATTGTGTTGAAAATTTGGTCTCAGACCAAGCAGAACTATTCAGAAAGCTGGGAATAACGGCTTTTGCCAAAAGCCCATGTTCTCAGCTTCTACACCCAGCTTGGCACTAAGCAGAAATTTCCTGTTTAATCTGGCCCTATTAGGCCCCAGTACTCTGTTTCAGTGATTGGTGTTGAGGAAACTCATTAGCCATTGGGAAAATATTGTATTATATCTCCACCTCACACCATATAGAAAAATATTGCAAGTAGATTTTTTAACCATAAAAACACTGGAAGAAAATATGATCAAACATTGGAGACTATTCTTCTACCTATGAACTAAGTCTCAGCAAGAATAATGCACAAAGTGATGCTGTAGATGCTGCAGATGCCTGGTTCAAGTACCGAGGGTCTTTTTCTTCTCTTAGGAGTGTGATATGCCAGTTTCTGCAAGTACTGCCACAAAACACTCTCTGGAGGTCTGTCCTTTGGCAGCTTATGCCTCCTGAGCTGGAAGTCTCTGTGAGCTCTTCTCCCTAGCCTCGTGAAGCTGAGGCTAGACCTAATCCAAACCCACATCCTTGCTTCTTCCCCTCTTGCATCCTAATTCTCTCACTTTACTTACAGTTTACTTGAAACTGAATCCTAATTCCCTTATTTCACATACAGTTTTCAGGAAAAACTAATAAATCTCTTGGCAGGCAGATCACTTGAGCCCAGGAGTTTGAGACCAGCCTGGGCAACATGGCAAAACGTAATGTCTACTAAAAAATACAGAAAATTAGCCAGGCATGGTGATGTGTACCTGTAATCTCTGCTATTTGGGAGGCTGAGATGGGAAAATCACCTGAGCCTGGAAAGTCAAGGCTGCAGTGAGCCATGATTGTGCCACTGCACTCCAGCCTGCGTGACAGAGTCCCTGTCTCAAAACAAAACAAAACAAGCAAACAAACAGACATCTCCGCTTCGGTGTCTGTGTCTAGGAAACTCAACTCCTGATACCTGTCTTAACTAAATAAAAATGTAAATAATTATGTGGAACTATAGATACATTTAAAAAGTTATATCTGCATGTATGCATATATATGTGTATAAATCTATTTTGGTGTCGTGGGTTGAATTACGTCTTTCCCCAAATTCATATGTTGAAGTCCCAGTACCTGGTTATGTGATTATATTTGGAGATAAGGCCTTTAAAAAGGTAATTAAGTTAAAATAATGTCCTTCGTGTAGGCCCGAATCCCATTTGAGTGGTTGGTGTCCTTATAAGAAGGGGAAATTAGACACAGAGGGAGACATTAAGGCACCAGTTCACAGAGGGAAAAGCAGTGGTCACAGTGAGAAGGGGACCATTTATATGACAACAAGAGAGACTCCAGGAGAAACCGAACTTGCTGACACATTGATCTTGGAATTCTAGCCTCCAGAACTGTGAGAAGATCAATGCCTGATGTTTAAAACACTCAGACCAGGCGCAGTGGCTCATGCCTGTAATCCCAGCACTTTGGGAAGCCAAGTGGGCGCATCACTTGAAGTCAGGAGTTCCAGACTAGTCTGACCAACATGGTGAAACCCCATCTCTACTGAAAATACAAAAATTAGCTGGGCATGGTGGCAGGCACCTGTAATCCCAGTTACCGTGGAGGGAGAATCGCTTGAACCCAGGAGGCAAAGGTTGCAGTGAACCGAGATGGTGCCGCTGCACTCCAGCCTGGGCAACAGAGTGAGACTCCATCTTAAAAAAATAAAATAAATAAAATAAAATGCCCATTCTATGGAATTTTCTTATGGCAACCTGAGCAAACTAATACAATTCATATAGAGATATATAGATATCATTAGCTCTCTCCCTCTTTCACACTCACACACACAGACACACGTGACATTTCAAAACATTATCAAAATATACAAAGAGCACCCATAAATCTTCAAAAAATAAAACAGAAAAAATGAACAAGTGTCTCAACTAGATAATTCAAAGAAGAATAAATCAAATGCCAATAAATACCTGAGAAGATGTTCAGTTTCATTGTGTTCTTTTGGGCGGCATCTGCTGTACTGGCTAAGCCCTATCTCCCTATCACTCCTTTGCATGTGATTGTCGAATCCAGCTCTCCTGCATTAGCAAGCCCACACCAAGTGCCTGGACAGTTCTGTACACAAGGTAGGCACTAAATAACTATTGGTGACAATGTAATAGTGTTCTGAGGTACACAGAAAACCATTTTTAAGGTAATTCAATTCAAGAAGCTATCATAATGGTTTTGAAAAATCATAAAAGAGGAAGAACAACTAGCTCCAGTAAGTAAGAGAGAAAACTGTTCATCACAAGTAATGAAAGAAATGCAAATCAAAAGGCAATGGGGTTACTTTTTGCAAGTTTGCATATTATATATAACCAAAAGCTAGAAAGCTTTGCTACTTTGGGTGCAATAAAATGTATTTTTGGTCTGCTGATGGCATTGTCAATTGGCAAATACAATTTGCCATAAACTTTAAGGAGAAAGTCAAACTACGAAAAACACCATGTGAAAGACAATGTCTACAATCATGCTACTTATGATAACAAAAAATTAGAAATACCCCCAAATGTCCAATAATAAAGGAATCATCACAGAAATTTCAGGACATTAACTCAAGGGAGTAATAAGCAGACACCAAAAATGGCAAATATAAAGACCAAATACCAATATAAAAATTAACATAAATGCACAACTTAGAATATAAAATTACATATGCACGATCATTATAGCTATGCAAACACATGCAAATAAAGAAAGACAGGGATGAATACAGGAAAACTTGTGTTGTCAGGACTTTTTTTCTTTTTTTTTCTCTATTTCAAACTTTCTCAATCTTTGCACTGTTCATTTCTTGAAAAACTAATGTTTTGTTCAGGAAAACAAGACATTCATATGCACCTGGATAAATGAAGTACAAACAATGCCGGCCATTTTAAAAAAGTAAATTGTAATGTCAGAATCCCAAAATAAAGACTTAGATATTAATAATAGCTGCTGACACTTCCTGAAATCTAAGTGCCAATAATGTGTTCAATGCATTATATGAACTGTCTCACTTAGTCTTCCAGTAAGCCAATGAGGGAGATATGATTATCTTTCCTGACTTAACTTTTGAGAAGATGAGACCTAGAGAAGAGAAGTAACCCATCCAAGTGCATGTAAGCTCTGCAGTTACCAAACAGTTGTCACAAGCTGGCTAGCTGCCCCCAAAAGCATGCATGCCTCCTCTTCTACACTGCAGAATTGTGGCTGAGAAAAAGCTGCCTGCAGAGCCAGGGACATTTCCCAGGGCTGCCCACTCCTTCCCCCAACCCATCGTCTCTTTTGCATCCAGATGGAGCCACCTTCCTAGAAGGCAGACAGCACATCTTGTAGCCTGTTCTTAGCAGGGCACACGCTGCTCTAGGGAGGAGAAACAGATCTATAAATCAGTCAGAAGTCTGAAACTAATATCAGCAACAGAAATAATTGCCCTTTTTTAAAAAAAAATTGTATTAAAACATGGCAATACCATTCTTCACCAATTCAACTGCCAGAATTGAAAATACGTTACTTCCCAGAACTGAAGACAGCGTCAGGAAATGGGTAATTTCCTAACTTGCTGGTAAAGAGTAAATTGATGATTCTACCTTTCGTTGGGACAGTTTATTAACATGTATCAAGACTTCAAGAACTTTAGAATTCTTTAAGACTTTTGACCCAGGAGTTATTTTGGAAATGATCTTAATGAAATAATAAGTAATGTGAGTAAAGATATATAGCAATTGTATTGTTTCATCTCAGAAATTTGTATAATAGAGACTAGGATAAACCACTTAAATATCTAGTTATAGGGAAGTAGAAAAATTATACTTTGGCTACACAATGAGTTACTATGTAGCTATTTTAAATTATGTTGCAAGAGAATATTTAATACCAAGGAATGATTATGATACATTATACAGTGTGATTCCATTCTTATTGCATTTGTAAAAGCACAGCTATATCAGGCATAAATTTGCTCTTTCTGTGCAGGTGCAAGAACTATCACATTTCTTTTTCTAATTCGAATGAAATCTGGCTTAGAACCCCCATCCTACATCCTACGTGGCTGAAAGAGCCTTATTAAAGACAGTTGGGGCTCCCTCTCCCCATACCACACCCTGTACACATAGACATCTTCCTGTAGATCTTCTGACTCTCCCAATGCTTCTGGTGGTACCAAGAACTAAAAATGTGCAGGTTTTCAGGCCATGGTTGTTGCCTCTGCTGCCACAATGCCTCAAAATATACCTCGTATTGACAAGGGCTACAGTTCTGGAAGGAAGGTGGAAAGAGAAATGCCTTTCACAGTACTGGACTTGTCACAGGCTTGACTACAGGAAGCTTCTGCCGTTGTACTCAAAGTAGTGGGGTTGGTGTTCTGTCCTTAGAGATGCACCATCAGAGGTTTTGTCACTGTTGGCATGTGGGGAGGGGATCCAGGTCTTAGAAGACCTGCCATCATTTTCTCTTCTCAGTCTCCCCTGGATACTTCACCTCTTTTCTAGGACCACTTTATTTTATTTTATTTTTGAGACAGAGTTTTGTTCTGTTGCCCAGGCTGGGGTACAATGGCATGATCACGGCTCACTGCAACCTCTGCCTCCCGGTTTCAAGTGATTCTCCCGCCTCAGGTTCCAGAGTAGCTGGGATTACAGGCATGTGCCACCATGCCCGGCTAATTTTTGCATTTTTAGTAGAGACAGGGTTTCTCCATGTTGGCCAGGCTGGTCTCAAACTCCTGACCTCAGGTGATCCCACCTCGGCCTCCCAAAGTGCTGGGATTACAGGCATGAGCCATCGTGCCTGGGCCACTTTACCTTTTATATTTAAACTCCAGTTTAATCTCTCTCCTCTTCTTGTAGGACAATTCTGCCTTAATTCTATGACTAACCTAATGTTCCAAACTAAGGCCTTGCCTGATTATTTCTTTGATGATCACAAGACCCAAATAAATTTTCAGTCTCCATCCTTTAAATCCAGTCCAATACATTTGCCCACTTACACTCAGAGGCACACACAAACCCACCCACAGATGAGCTTAAACCTTAGAATTCAAAGGCATGAGTGGCTTTTTAATTTTTTTTCCCCAGAGATATGTGCATGCGTTGAGAGAAGAGAATAGAAAAGGAAAGGGTGAAATGAGGGAAGTAGGGAAATTAATTATCATTTTATTCTCTCTCACTTAAGCAGTGAAAACAAGTCAGCAAACCTGCCACATATGTGTGCATTATAAAGCCTTGAAGATGTTACCAGTGTTTTTCTTTGTGTGGTGGGGTTATAGGAAAATTCTTATTTTCTTCTTTGTGCTAATTATTATTTTCTGAATTTTCTACAAAAACTATTCTACAATTTAAAAGAATGCAATTTTTTCCATGTTAAGAGATCAACTATTTTTTTTCTAATTCTTTTACCACCTTTTGTATTTCTAAAACAAAGAACAACTGGAAAGCAACGAGAAGTACTTTGTTGAAGGACACAGACCATGACTATAAAGGCATTTTGCAAAACAAATGAGAAAGAAAGTCCAAAAATGTTTCTTACGTGGTAGCTCCACTGGAATCAGTCTGCAGCTTTCTAAGGTAATGAAGTAAATAGTAACATCGATTTTGGATGTAAATATTGGAGTTGATTACTTTCCTTGTCTTAGTTTTAATCTTTTTCTCTCCTCCTAAAGATGTTCCATACATGATGCCACTATGGGGGTGTGTACTCACACTCTGACTAAAAGTACTTACACTTAATATTTTGCTATTCCCCAATCCAATATACAATCCCATTAGAGGGTAGGTTAATAGATAGCCCCAGTTCAAAAAAGAATTGCTAGTACCTTCTATTTTTCCTCTCTCTGAATCAGAGATTCTCTTGACAACTATCAACAGCCCAGCCATAAAATACGAATGGAGACGGTAATCATTCCACACAAAAAAAACCCAGCAGCCCCATGGGGGTGCCTGGAATGGTGAGATTCCCATGCACCCTTCCAGGTCATTTTTCAGTCTAGAAACATTCTATTTCAGCAATCTCTCCTTTCAGACCTTTTTCCATCTGGGCACCTATCCAGACATTAAAATTCATATCTTCCTTTAAGAAATCTCCATCACAAAGCCATCATCACCCTTGGCTCCAGCATAGATAAGTCTTACATGTGTGATCAAAAGTACCCTGGAGGGAGATAGGAGGTGGGGGAGAAACTAAAAGGGTAATAAACAGAAAGTGTTCATCAACATTTTCCCCCATGCTGAGTTCATCTGATTCAGAAACACCTTGAGTTCATTACCAAATCCAGAAATTATTTAACACAGATGTGTTTAAGGAGTTCTTGCCTTTTTGTCTGTTTCTCAAGTTGCCCTTCCTCACCCTGAAATCATGACCACGTTTTTTAGCAGAAAAAGGCAACACCTGCAGCAGGCTTGGCCAAGGACCGAGCTCATCTTCTAGTCACTGGCTCCAGGTTCAGGTGCTGCTTCCTCCCTTTCTGCTGCATGTCTTTGGTTTACAAAGCAGATCCTACTCACAGGGAGCTCAGGGAAGAAGTTCCTTCATATTCAGCTCTTCCAAAGACAGTCTTTGGATTGGTGGCTGTAGCCAATATAGCACACTATTCAAACCATCCTCTCCCAAATTCACATTGTTCTACATCCCACAACTAACAGACTGTGGTGTTCCTAAAGGCTATGTTTTTAATTAACTCAATACTTATGGATTTCTACTATATGCCAATCATTATACTTTTTTGTCTTTGTAATACCAGTCTTGGCCATAAGAAGCATACAATAAGTGTTTTTCAATAAATCAATATTTCCCCACCTAAGAGTGGGCTGTAACAGGTCAGAAACTTGTACCTGACACTTCCTGGATGCTTAAAAATTATTTGTTAAAATTAATTAATTAACTCGTGAGTAAATAAAATAACCCATACCAAAAAACTTTGTAGCTGACAGTAGCGAGAAGTAACACACCTGTACAATGAAAATATTTTGACTTTTGGAATTAGACCCAGATCCAAATTCTAGGTTTATCTTCCCAGTTTTGGTGTCCCCATATATAGAAGGAAATAGTATCCATCTGATTGCATCATGAGGATTTAATGAGTTATTAAACATAAAATGCTTGGCATATTTAATGAATGTAAAGTGCCTGGCTTTTCCAATGGGTCAAGGAACGCTAGTTCCTCACCTTTATCTCCTGTTTCTGAATCTCGGTTCATTATCCTTAAAACGACAATAATAATGGCTACTTCATCATGATGTTGTGAAGATTAAATTGCTGTGGAAAGTTCTTGAAACGGTGCTCAGCAAAATTATCTCTATTTTTCTTACATTTTCCCTAATTTCATTAGGTAGCTAATGTGTGAAGCTGGAAGAAAGAAGTGGATTAGCCATTCTTAAAAGTCTTGGGGCATGTGTTTCTTAGTCTTTAACCCTCCAACAGCTCCCTGGAAGAAGAGTTTGTAACTGAGACTGGTTGTGTCTTGAAATTTATGCCTCTCTTTTTCTCCAGTCTAGAAATCCCTGGGATTTAATACAAGGATGCTCAGAATAAAACTACATTCCCTAGCCCCTCTTGCCATTAGCTGTGGCCATGTGACTGAGTTCTAGCTGATGGATTATGAACAGTAGTGATGAATGTACATCTAAGTCCCGCCTTTATAGGGGAGGAATGTGTGTCTTTCTCTTTCCCATTTCCTGTATCTGAAACGCAGACAGAGTAGTTAATCATCTTAGACAATGTGGACAAGGGCACTGACCTCTGGAAAGCAGACAGCAAGATAATAGCTTAGTCCTTCCTGCTGCTATAGCCAATGTCTCAGGAATTTGACAGGAATTGGAGCAGGAATGTCTCAGTCTATTACTGAGTATTAGTAATACTCAATATTATTGCTGCTATTACCCCAGATTAGGTCATTCATAAAAAACAAAAGTGTATTTCTCATGGTTCCGGAGGCAGGGAAGTCCAATACCAAGGTGCAAACAGGTCCAGTGTCTCGTGAAGGCTTTCTATTTCCCTCATGGGTGACATCTTCATCCTGTGTCCTCATGTGGTGAAAGAGGTAAAGGAAGCTCATTCCAGTCTCTTTGATAAAAGCACTAATCCTATTCATGAGGATGGAGCCCTCACGACTTAATCATTTCCCAAAGTCCTGACCACTTAATACTATCACCTGGGGTATTGGGTTCCAACATATAAATTTTGGGGGTATACCAACATTCAGATAATAGAAGTAACCTAACTGCCCGAACCATGGAGAAATCATGTGAGCCCCTGAATGCTTACGATCAGCTCTCTGAGGGAGAAAGAAATGTTTCTCTTGCTTAAACTACAGATACTTGAGTCTTTGCTGTTTCAGATGAAACTAAATCTGATCTAATACAGAGGTATTAGGAGATCTTCGAATATCCAGGCATTGTTAATGACAAATCCTTACCTTAGGCACTTTTTAAGCCTCCCCCATAGGGATCCCAGCCACCAGGCAAGGCTAATCTGCTTGGTCGGTCCTGTCTGCTCACCCTCTTACTGGCCCGCCTACCCAGAGATTTAAAGTCCCCACCTGGGCAACCAACCAGAATCCAATCTAGCCTTGAAAGCCCCTTCCACAGCCAATCTTGTCAATGAAGTTTCCCTGCTGAATGATAGCTCTCTGGGATCTCTCTCTTGTCTGAGTTCCACAGCAGCTGACTATACCATCTGTCGTTTGGTTCCAACATTATTCTGTTTTCTAGCCCACAGGTTTTCATCCCTATGCCCTTCCTCTTTATAGTAACAAATTCATTAAGAACAAGATCCATGTTTTGGCATTTTTATCAGATGTTTGTATCTTTATCTGATTTTGGAAGTCATTTCTAACCATGAAGCGTCATACTCTGTACTCTCGAAGTAATGTGGACTTTAGAGATTGGTTTCTATATCTTCCTAAATTGTGATGTCTTCAAAGGCAAAAAAAAAAAAAAAAAAAAAAAACAAACACTGTCACAATGATCTGTGTCCACAGTACCTGATTCATGCACGTACCTCAGTCAATGCGTATAGATTGATGGATAGATAAATCTTAGGCCTCCAACATCTAGAATAATGTCTTGTCCTTAATGCCTACATGTCTCTATCAATGTGGGTGTTGCCAAGGAAAGAAACTGTGAAAGGAAAATAAATATTGGGTCCCCCAAATCACTAAGCTAAAGGGAAAATCAAGCTGGGAACTGCTCAGGACTAACCTGCCTCCCATTCTATTCAGTCACCCCTCTGCTCACTGAGATAAATGTGTATCTGATTTTCTCATTTGGAGAGGCAAATCAGAAACTCAAAGGAACACAACCATTTGTCTCTTATCTACCTATGACGTCCCACCTTTGCTTTGAGTTGTCTGCCTTTTCCAGAATGAACTAATGTTCATCTTACATATGTTGATTAATGTCTCATGTCTCCCTAAAACATATAAAACAAAACTGTGCTCTGACTGCCTTGGGCACATGTCATCAGTACCTCCTGAGACTGTGTCACGGGTGCACATCCTCAGTCTTGGCAAAATAAACTTTCTAAATTAAATGAGACCTGTCTCCGATATTTAGGATTCACAAAGCTTTTTGAGCTTTAGATTTGGAACTTACATTTCCTAAAACACTTTCATTTGTAGGCAATAGAGGCTTGACAAACTGATTTAGGCAAAAAGTAATTTTAGTTTCATACAACAGGAAAGTCAAATGAGTACCTTCAGGTATTACTTGATATGGACATTCAAAAAAAGTCAACAGGGTTCTATTTCTTTCTCTCTCCATATCTTAGACATGTCTCTCTACAGTTCCTCTCTGTGACAGCTTCCAGTAGCCCAAGACTTAGCATAGCAAACTCAGCAGCCCAACAACAACAACAAAAAAACATGTTCCTAATATTTGTATAAAACATGTATCAGGGAGTATTTTCATTGCTTGACCCAGTCTGGACATGTGTCTATCTTGAATCACTACGGCCAAGAATTTGGGGTATTTTACTAGACACATCTAGGTCACATGTTCACCTGTGAGACTAGAGGAGAGGGCCAGCTGGGTTAGCCCCACACAGGCTCCAGAATGGAGAAGGGTTATGTTCCAGAAGAGGGACAAACCAACATATGCCCATCACTGTTCTGTAGCTGATACCTCCTTCTAGATTCAGTCAGCTCAAAAGTTTTGCCTGGGATCCACATGATTCTAGATTTCTTCTTGGCCTGGCGCAGTGGCTCATGCCTGTAATCCTAGCACTTTGGAAGGCCGAGGCAGAGAGATTGCCTGAGCTCAGGAGTTTGAGACTACCCTGGGCAACATGGTGAAACCCCGTCTCTACTAAAATACAAAAATTTAGGCAGGCGTGGTGGCAGGCACCTGTAATCCCAGCTACTCAGGAGGCTGAGGCAGGAGAATCACTTGAACCCAGGAGGTGGAGGTTGCAGTGAGCCGAGATCGCGCCACTGCATTTCAGCTGGGGCAACAGAAAGAGACTCCATTTCAAAATAAATACATAAATTAATTAATTAAATAGATTTCTTCTTGCTGTCTTCTTGCCACTGTTATCGTCCTGCAGTCACCTCAGTGTGTTTCTTTAGTGTCTCCCCTTGGCTCCACCCCTTCCTGCACTGCCAAAATATAATTGATAGTTTAGTAGGCAGAAAGGAGTGGGCCTCCCAGGATTGGGGAAGTTGTTTTACCTTCTGACTAATTCAAACCTAGGGTCTAAGGTAACTGGAGCAAGTCCCTGGTGATGCCACACAAGAGGATTCTGCTTCTAGGCATTCCTTTCTGACAGGAAAGAAATTCATGTTGACCTTATTAATTGGCTCCATCAGCCTGTCAAGAAAGCACTTGGTAGTTACTCTAATCAAGCCATTTGTTTTTTCTAGTTGAGATCAGAGTTATTCTCCAAAATCTTCAGAAGGCACTGGATTCCTCTAGCCGCTGAAAAGATGGGTTCCTTGAACAATACAAGTATCTAAAAGTCTCTGCCAAATTTGCCAGCACCTGTTGAATGTAGTTTTTCTCCCAATAGAACAAAAGCGTCTCAAGATTTTACACCTAGAGGTTCAAAAATAAATTCTAGATATAATACAGCCCTAGAGCCACCTACCCCTTTCCAGACCCTTACCTCCTCCTACCAAGCCGCACAAGAGCTTCTCTGAAATCTCAACCCAAGCCAGACTTTGTGGAAGACTTCCTAAAGCACTTTGGCCTGCCTGAGCATTCGTGAGGTCAGTGTCTTCTGCTTTTCTCTCTAGCACTTCCTAGGATATATTTAACACTCCCATCATCTCATTTATTAATAATGTGGACTGACAACTTTACAGTTTGCAAATAACCTTTTTCAAGCATTATTGTGGATAACTTTCCCAACAGCATGGAGAGATAAATAGAATTACTGTGCTCTAAGAGCAGAGAATACTGAGATTCAAAGAGTATTACGTAATAGTTTAAGGTCACATGGCTAGTAAGTGGCAGAGTCAGGTCTCAAACTTATGTCCTCTCATTACAAATTCCTTAACTTTTTGTTCCATAATACAGTCTCTAACTATATCCTGTTGGATGATTTTGACTCCCAATAAGTCTGCAACCTTGAGGATACGAGGCAGGCTTTTGTTTTCTTTGCCTCTGAGTTCTACCTGTAGAAAGCCTAGTGTAACTCTGTGTGTCGGATTGGTATTCCAAAATAGTTTGCTGTCTGAGGGAATAAACCATTTGCCACTGCGTTCCTGGTGAACTGAGTTGTCTTGGGGATTCAGCTTTGTAGGCAGGGTCTTACTGTCAACTCTAAGAAAGGGAGGCCATACCTTCACTAGCATCTGGAGGATGTGCAAAGTGAAGCCTTCCTGTGCTAGTGGTGAGAATCGATCATTCACACATCCATTCATTCAACCAACACTATTTTCTGTCTTCTATGTAACAGGCAGAGTGATAGGTGCTGACTATACATTGGTAGATAATATACAGACACACCCAACCCAGAAGAGCTTGCACCTGTTCGAGGGTCTTGGACTCTAATAGGAGTCATCTAATGATGATGTCTTCATTATTCTCACCTGTATTCATTCTCTACTGATGAATAACACATGACCACAAAATTTGCAAACTAAAACAATACCAAATTATTAACTCACACTGTGAAAACTCACCTGGGTTATCTGCTAAAGGTCTCACAAAACCAAAATCAAAGGTCAGCCAGGTGGAGTTCTTATCTGAAGCTTCTGAAGAAGAATCTCCCTTGCAGCTCATTCTGGTTGCAGACAGAGTCCAGTTCCTTGTGCTTGTAAGATTAAGGTTCCTGTTTTTTTGCTGGCTGTCATCTGGGGTTTTCTCTCAGTTCCCACAGGCTACCCTTAGGTCTTTTCCATGGGGCCACCTCCATCTTTAAGTCTCATACTTCCCCTTTTCCTACCAGCTGGAGAAAACTCTGCTCTTAAAGGATTCATGTCATTAGGCCAGAACCACACAGATAGTCTCCCTTTCTTATAGTCAATCTCACCATATAACATCACCTACTCACCGAGAAACAGGTCATGATACCCACAGGTTCCACCCACACTCACAGGGAAGAAGATTGTACGAGGCATGGATCACTGGGGTCAGCTCAGAATCTACCTGCACACCACCTCTGCCCAACTTCAGTCACTTAATCACTTCACATGGGCATTTGCCACAATCTAACAAGTGTTTTTTTCCCTGTCCTGTCTCATTCATATTTAATCAGAGGTCACAACACCATACCTTTGCATGTGCCAGTCTCTCTTTTTGGAATGCTTTCCCTGATGCTTATCCTCCAACAAAATCCCCCTTAAACTTAATCTTCCTTAAGGCTCAAAGGTTACACCCTCTGAGGGTCTTCTCAGCACCCAGCCACCCATCAGAGTTAAATAATCCCTTCCCTGGTTTTTTTTATGAGACAATCCATCTCATCACACCAGAATCTAACCCAGACTATTACTGTCTTAAACACCAGACTGTGAGGTCTCTGACATCAGAGTTTGTGTTTCATTCATCTTTGGTTTCCCAGGGCCTCCCACAGATCTTGGCACATAGTAAGTGCTTGGAAAGTGTTTGTCAAATTTGAATTGACCTGAACTTTCTATCCTCTGTTCTGCAGATTTATGATTGGAAGAGCAGCACAGATTTGAAATCTAGTTTGGGGCATAAAGTAGAACATCTGTAATTTTTACCTCCCAGCGTGGATTATTTGGTGTTCTGATTATTGAACTCTAACAAGCCATTATGAAACCACCACACCCCCACTTTCCATCCCTGTAATCAACATGGGATTTCCTTACTGCCCCATCCAAGTATAGACTCACCTATGACTCAGGCTTTGCTAATAAGAGGCACCGTAATTGATTCCAAGATGGGCATCTAATGCAATTCAGCTGATAACATGCCTTCCATCTTCTTACACCCTTTGGGAAAGCAGTTTCCTCTTTCCACTGGACTTGTGGAGCTGGTAGAATAACGGCTTGGAGCAACTAGTGGCTTTCTCTGCCACCCTCTAAAGGAAAGCTCACAATGAACCAATACAGAAAAAGTATAGAACTAAGAGATGACAATAGAGAAACACTGAGTCCTGAAGACATCATGAGCCACTGGACTGAGCCACGCCCAAAGCTTGTCATCTTTTGAACTGGCCAATAAATGAAATCTCTTCTTACATTTCCACTGACACACTTTCCCATTTATTAATTGAGTTGGGTTTCTGTTACTTGCAACCAAAACCAAAACCCTGAAAAACACAAGACAGTAATCTCCAATTATGGGCAAAAAATCCAAAAATAACTAACCCCTTCTTATCTCATGAAAGTCTTAATGAAAACTGAACAAATGGGGTCACTGGAAATGCCACTGCTTCCAACCTCTTCAATACTAACCTGCTGAATCCTTTTTACTTTGTGTTGGAATGCAGAGACCAAGGATTTAGGGATTGATACTGTAATGAACAACAGGACAGAGTATTATTCATTATCTTCAGAAGCAGCAACTTAAGTCTTGCAGCCAAGTTTTTCCGAGGGGACCCCAGGTGTGCAATTTGCAAGCAAATGACAATCGACATGACTATTGATTGCTTTGACCAGCTAATTATGCGTCTGTAATTTCCTGGGCCCTAGGATTTCTCTCCCATTTCCTATATTGGAACTCCCCTTGGATCTCATTTGTTTACCCTCAAATCATCCCTAGAGAGGATGATTCTTCTCTCATCAGCCTTCCCCACATCCTTCTCCATCCTCCTGGCCTCTCAATAGCTGTGTCACCAGATTTCGAAGGGACTTTCAACTTATTGCATAATCAGCTCTTCCTCTGAGACATCCCCCACCGCCATCATTACCTCAGAGTGTTGGAACTTTGCTGTAAGCTGCTGACAGATCATTAAAGATCCCAGCTGTTCCTGGTCCATAACAACCCCTTTCAACTGGGTCTCCTTCCAGGAACAGCTGCAAAAGCTCCAGAAAGGAAGGGAGGAGACACATTTAGCATGATAACAAATCAGTAGGGAGTGGCCAGTTTACCCAGAAAGGCTGCAATGCAGTTACACCCACCCAGCAACTCTCCCCACCCCTGCTAGGAGAGCGACAAATTCGTGCTACCTCTGTGTGAAAACTCTTCAAAACCAAAGGAATGAAATCAAGAATCACAACCCACCCCTGCTCCCTGGAGAGGAGGCTGGACAAAGTTCTTGCTTTTTCCATCATGATTCACAAAAAGGCCTGTCAGTGGTTACAAGATTATTATCTTGCATACACATACATGTAACATACACCAAATTAACAACATGGAAGAAGTAGCTGTCATCTATCTCATGCAGGGCACTGGGCAAAGGGTTCAACATATGTTTGCAGGCTGAGCGTGGCGGCTCATACCTGTAATCCCAGCACTTTGTGAGGCCAAGGCGAGTGGATCACCTGAGATCAAGGGTTCAAGACCAGCCTGGACAACATGGCAAAACTATCTCTACTAAAAATACAAAAAATGTAGCTTGATGTGGTGGCACACGCCTGTAGTCCCAGCTACTCAGGAGACTGAGACAGGAGAATTGCTTGAACTCCTGGGAGGCGGAGGTTGTGTTATCAGGGGGTTCCTTGCTCCCAGAGCTCCCAAGATGGTGGCAGGCCACTTCCAAAATGGTGGTGGGCCACTTCCAAGATGGTGGCAAGCCTCGTGTTCTCTGACCTGGGGTTCTCGGCCTCACAGATTCCAAGGAATGGAATCTTGGGCCATGGTGTGAGTGTTACAGCTCTATTAGAAGCAGTGGGTCACGGAAGAGAACCGTGGAACCCAGTGACTAGTGTTCAGCTCGATTAGGATGAGCCCAGGCACTTAGCTGTGCAGGAACAATGGCAAGCCTTTAGCCCGATAGGGAGTGGCAGTGGGCACCTCGCTGGATCAGGAGCACAGCGGACACCCTGATGGATCCGGAGGGATGGAAGTCAGCGGCGGGTCTGCGACTGCAGCAAACAGCAGTGGTGGACGATGAGCAAAAGCTCAACTCCAGCCCTAACAAAACACGGACCAGAGGAGTGCAGTTACAAGATTTAATAGAGTGAAATAGAGTAAAGACAGAGCTCCCATATAAGGGGAGGGGACCCAAAGGGGGTTGCCTGCAGGCTTGAATGCCTGGGTTTATATCCTGATCCTTGTCCCTCCCGCTGTGCTCTCAGGCAGTAGATGATTGGCTATTTCTTTACCTCCTGTTTTTACCTAATTAGCATTTTAGTGAGCTCTCTGATTGGTCGGGTGTGGGCTAAGTTGCAAGCCCTGTGTTTAAAGGTGAATGTGGTCACCTTCTCAGCTAGGCTTAGGGATTCTTAGTCCGCCTAGGAAATTCAGCTAGTCCTGTCCCTCAATTGCAGTGAGTCAAGATTGCATCACTGCACTCCAGCCTGGACAACAGAGCGAGACTCTGTCTCAGAAAAAAAAAGATATGTTTGCTTATGAATCCTTCCTTAAAAACAAATCATTGATTGATAAGGAAACCAAGGCACAAAGAGATTGAATAACTTGCCCAAGTTTGCACAACTCAGAAGTAGTGGAGCTGGGATTTGAACTCAAGTCTATCTGACTCAAGCCTATACTGTCAACTCTAATCCCATTCCAATATAAGCCCCATTCAATTGCCTAATTGGTACAGAGTCTGGGATTTAGTGGGCACCATTAAAGTTTGGTTTAATGAATTTATTTTAATGAAGGCAAATTCATGCCACTATTCTTTTACACATATTGCTTTCTCTTCTGAAATGCGCTTTACCCCAACCACTTTATCCACCTGGAAAACACTGAATGATTGTGCAAGATATATCTTAATTCTCATGTACAATATACAAAGACTTTACAAGGAAGCCCCCTTCCCTTGTTCAGTGGACAGTCTCAGTCATTCCCTCCACATTGTCTCTATTATTGCCTACGTGGCACAATTCTGTATGTATCAAAAACTTTAGTTGTCTGCCTACCCCATGAGAGCTAAGCAACATTGCCTTGAACTTTCTCTTTTCATGGCTTCAGGAAATGCTCCCTCAATATTTCTGCTAATTCCCAAGGGTTTTACATTTCCTCCTGTGTTCTATCTCTCAAGCTCCAGTTTCCTCTATTATTGCTTTTGTCTATCACTACGCCACTTGTGAATAAAATTTAACACCTTTAATTTCTATTATACATCAATGTCAGTTTTTCATGAGCCTTGTAATTTGGGAGGGAGGGCAGCAAAAGGAGTCAAGTAGTGTAGCACTTCGCTTTCTACCATCTTGTTTGCTCCTACCCTTATCCCTCTCCCCACTCCTCTTATAAGCAATGTAATTCCTCAATTTCTTCACACAATGTATACAGAGCAAATTTCCCCCAAATCCTGGTACCAACTAACATCAAGGCCTTGGAAGGAAGGAACAGCAAGGGATGAGAGTGGAGTATAGGAAAAGGGGTGGGGACTCAAATCATACCCAAATCACTCATGTATTTAATAATTATTTCTTGAGTATCCCCTATCTGTGAGGTAATTAGGACACAGAGATGAAGAAAAACCAGATGTCTATTGTTATGAAGGTTAATTCCTAGTAGAAGGAACACAAAGCAAATGAATAAACACAGTGCTTTCCAACTGTGATGATGTGAAAGTAGCCTGTGGGGTGGATGGTGACTAATTAAGGTAGAGTGGCCAGGCATGGCCTTTCCTTAGAGGTGATATTTAAGCTGAGAGTTGGAGAGGTGAAAAATCAGCCATGCCATGAACTTGAGACAAGGGTTATAAACTGAAAGAACTATTAGGACAGAAACTCTGAGCAGCAAGCTTTTGTGTGTTCTGGAAAAAGAAAAGTGAGAAAGTAGCCATAAAATATGAAGACAGAGACAGATGGTGGCAGAACACATAAAAGGCTTTTTTCTTAATTTCAGTGGAAATCTATGGGATATTTTTGACATATGAGTGACCCAATCTAATCGCCAAAACACTTTTGTCCAAACAAAATAAACACTTCTTCCTTTTAATGCATATAATTTCCTTACCAGACTATGAGTTCCTTGAAACAGATAGGCATTGGACAAGTTGCCTTATATAAAATGATGAAATTACATAGAAATATTTTTATGTTTTTTATTCTTCTCATTTCATGTTTTACAAATGAATGAAAAATGCTTGAACCAATGAATACATTATTATTAAAAATACATGCTTAACATGCATTTCAATATTTAAATGTCTATGTAAAGCAAAGTTGACAGAAATAAAAGGAGAAGTAAACAAATCTGCAATCATCATCTAAGGGTTGAAGAAAAGTCATGAGAAAAATTAAAAATTATTTAAACTGAATGGCAATGAGAATACTGTATGTCAAAACTTGAGATATAAAGCAAAAATAGTGCATATATTAGAACAAAAGATTTAAAATTAATGTTCTAAACTTTCCTTTTAAGAGGATAAGCAAAATTAAATCTAAAGTAAGTAGAAAAAAGGAAATAATAATAAAAGTAGATATCAATGAGCTAAAAAACAGAAAAGCAATCAAAAAATCAACAAAGGCAATAAAACACATGTTTTTAAAATATTAACAAATTGTTAAACCCCAAACAACACTGATCAGGAAAAATAAGATAGAAGACATAATATCAAGGGAAAAAAAAGAAAGCCATTATTGCAATTTCTATAGAAATTGTTAGAATAGTGCTATAAATATATCTTACAAAATGCTCTTAGCCAGAATATATAAATATGTAAAGAATTACTACAAATTAATAAAAAGGAAAACAAATAATCCAACTTTTTTCCAAAGTAAAAACATTAAAAGGTAATTCACATAAAAGAATATACAAATGTAAATTAACAAATAAATGTATTAGTCATCAAGAAAATGCAAAGTAATGACAAAAACTGCAATTACTTTTGCACCAACCTAATACTACCACATCTACATAAGGATAACTAAAATTTTAAAACTAACAAAGTTAAGTTTGGGTAAAGATAAAGAACAACCAGAATTTGCGAACACTGCTAGAGGAACCACAAATTAATACCCTTTTAACACTGTTTATTAGTATCTATTAAAGCAAACATATGTGTCTCTATAACTCATCAATTCCAATCTTGTGGATACATCCCTCCAAAAGGTCTGCTTATGTGTAACAAATGCAGGTATGAGAATTTTCACAGCAGCTCTATCATCATATCCCCAAACTAGAAATACCAAGAGCAGGATGGATGAATCTCACAGAGAGTATTACACAAAAGAAGCTAGACACAATCAGCCTCATGCTGTATGAGTCCATTTCTATGAAATTCAAAATCACAAAACTAACCCATAGTGCTAGAGATGTCCTGCCAGGTGGTGTGTATTGGTAGTAAGAGTCATGAACAAGCCTTCTGGGGCACTGGAAATGTTCTATGTCTTGAGCTGCATGATAATCCCATAGGTGTGCATAGATGTAAGAGTTTATTGAACCCTATGCCTGAAATCTGTTTACTTCATTGTTTGTGAATCAGGCCTCAGTTAAAAGGTACAAAACAAAAGTTATGTATTATTTAAACATTCCTTAAACAAACAAAAACAAGTTATTCATTAAAGCAATAGTCATGCTGCATGCGGTGGTTCATGCCTTTAATCCCAACACTTTGAGAGGCCAAGGAGGGTGGATCACTTGAGCCCAGGAGTTCAAGGCCAGCCTGAGCAACATGGTGAAATCCCATCTCTACAAAAATTGCAAAACTTAGCCAGGTGTGGTAGCGTGCATTTGTAGTGCCACCTACTTGGGAGACCAAGGCAGGAGAATTGCTTGAGCCACAGAGGTTGAGGCTGCACTGATCATGCCACTGCCCTCTAGCCTGGGCAACAGAGTGAGACCCTGTCTCAAAAGAAAAAAAAAAATCGTGTAATAATAATATGGCTGTTTTCTCCCCACAGGCAACGTGCTCACCCAGCACAGAACTATGACCAATTCATAATTACACTCTTACTTCTTGGAACCTAGTAGATGTTCAATATGTAATTGTTGAGTTTACAGAATTATAGTAATGGAAGGGCATAAGTTTATCTGTTTCTCCTTTTAGAGAGCTCTCTCTAACTCATCTGATGGTGCAGTCCAGATGGTATATCTCTAGGAATTCATTGTTTCCACTATGTTGGGCCAATAAATTATGCCAGCTACCACATGGAGATGTTCAAGCTTCTGAAAGTATCAACCTCACATGAGCTTAGGAGCTGGCAGACACCTGGGAATGCTGAGATGTAACAGAATGTCCAATAATGTCAAGTGACCTCAGTGAATGCTTGGGAAGGTGCAAAACATAAATAGAATTCAAAACAGTAAGACAATAGTATAGCAAAAGTGACGTGTCTTTAGGAACTTCAAAATGAGGTTAATCTCTGAAGATAAAACTGCTAAAATCTATCCCTGAAATATGAGCCATCTATCAATGTTGACCAATCAGTTGTTAGAATTTGAGGAAATGCTCAAATTTTAATCAAAGTAGTTAGGGAATAACCTCAAGGAAGCACAGATGATACTAGCCTACCTCAAACTGCATGCACACAGCATCAGCTTGGTACATCAGCGTGAGCTAACTTATCAGAGAAAAACAAATTGATTTTTGGTAACTTGGCCAGAGCTGACACTTCATCAACTGCATTGACTCTTGTTGGAAGGAAAGGATGTGCAAGCACCACGGGAATGATGGGCATGCCCGGGGATGAAGGGCAGGACATCCTAAAGGGAAACAGTGTATCAGCATTTACCAGCCCTGTCTTGACTTTGGATCAGAAAGCAGAAGTATTCCAGTTAATAGAAAAAGTTGACTGTTGAGGGATAAGTGGAGTTTTCTGTATCATTCTTGACTAGCTACAATCGCTTTGTGTTAGAACTATCTCCCTTTGCTCTGATCCCTTTACTCAGAAATGTCCTGGCAAATGTACAGAGGCCTTATTTAATTTCCCATGGGGAGCCACATATGAGGAAGGAATGTGACCCTGAGCATCGAAGTCTAGCTGCTTATTATGGTTATCAAGTAACATTTGTTAGTCATTCTGAGCAGTCACTTACTGACATATATTACTCAGGATAGGCTGAAAGTGCTGTTTCAAAAACCCTAAATCTCAGTGGCTTGACTCAAGAAAAGTTTAGTGTTTTCCCTCACTTATGGTCATGCATGAGTCTTGGGTGGGAACAGACAAGGAGACCCTAATCCATATGTTCAATGAGGAACCTAGGCCTCTCTTATCCTTGACACCACCGTCCCCCAGGTCCTCAGAAATCTCTTATTTCAATTGATGGATTGACAAAGAGAGCAAGAACTGCACATAGAAGATTTATTGGACTAGTTTGAATGGACTCAAAACACATATTCACATTCCAATGGTGGGAACTCATTCACATGATCGCATCTAACTGCAAGGGAAACTGAAAAATACTTTCTGAGCACTCAGAAAGGAGAGCATAGAAATTGTCATGCCCTAATAATCTCTGCCTCTTGTACTAAATGTTTTATATTAATTATATTATGTAATCCTTATCACATTCCTTAAACGGTGGTAGAATCAGAGTATCATAGTCTTACAGGAGAGGAAACAGAAGTATAGCTGGGATAAGTAATTCACTGAAGAACAGGGAACTAATTGTATTTGAGCCAAAACAAGGTTAGAACACATCTCTGGAGTTCCTGCTTTTAACCACTAAGACAAACAATATTTATTGTGGCAAATTAATATTAAAATATTAGCCTTCAGATTTATAAGTTTCAGGGCACTTACAAGATGGTGAGTTTGAACTGGAAGACTAGATTCTAGAACACAGTGACCCTCCAAGGCACTTCCTCCTCTGAGGCCCTGATGAATGTCCAGCCAAGCCCACAGTACATCCTGTCTGGACAAACTGAAACAAATAAGGATATGAGTTAAGAGTAAATGAGCACTTATCACCAAGCCAAGCGGAATTCTTCAAATCTTACATGAGTTGAACTTTTTAAATCCCTACCACAACTCAATGAAATAGGTAGTATTACGAAGATATTGCAACACAGAGAGATTAAGAAACTTGCCCAAGACCACACAGTCAGAAAGACCCAGAGGCAGCTTTAGATCCAAGGCAACTTCAGTTCTAGAATACATTCTCTGGGCTGCCATGTTAAAGAAAAGTCCAATAAGGATGACATCAACTCTGTTAGTATACTGTTTTCATCCACGGTGATTCCCATAATCATCCACATAGAATGAAAACTTGATGTAACTCATGTATCATCTCCTCTTCTGAGGAGGGCAGGGCACTTCTTCACACAAAAAGGTACACAGGAAGTATTTATGAAACTAAAATTATTTGAGTTGTATTAAATTGAAGGTTGTAACATGGCACCCTTTTTCCCTTCATCTATATCCATAAAATTAAAGATGGCTAAGTATTTTACATAAATTATCTCATTTAATCCTCATAAAACTCTCCAAGGATATAATTTTACTTCCATTTAAGAGGTCATAACACCAGGTTTCATCATAAAGAAACAAAGTCTGATAATATCTGACTTACATACGAGAATAAACTTCCTGGTAACACTTTTTATAATGATTTCTGAACATCTCTCTAAATGATGAGAAATATCCTCCTCTGGCATTCCAAGAATACAGGCGGTTGAAAATTCAGGACTTTGCTTTCACAATTCTATCTTTTTTACTTCCAGGGAAGTCATTTCCGTGAAGCACTGGTGTGAACAACAGTCACAAGTGGGAAGAGCAATGGAACAAGGAGGAGGAGGAATGAAATGGTCCTATAATTTTAGAAAGAGTGTGAAAAAAAGAAGTTAGACTTCTAGGTTCTATTTCTGCCTCTGCTACTGTTTTCAAGCCAGCCAGCCATCTTTCTACCTTTTTCTCCATTAATTGCCAAAGGTGGGGAAGAATATAGACTGAGTATAAAGCACCTTGTCATGCTTGGATGAAAGATCCTGTATTATGACCAGCGTAAAACCAGAATTGATCATGTTGTGAAATCCACACTGTGTTGTAATATATTGGTTTCAAGCTTTTCAGGAATACTTTTACTCTGAATTCATAAGGTCAGAGAAGGCAAAACTGCATTTTAAGATGGGAATGCCAAAGATGGATGTAGCACATTGAAAACAGGCAATGGTTTTGAGCAAAGCTAGCCGCACAACAACTTGTAATGGTAGTGAAGTTTGTGATCCATTATATGCTCTTTTCTTCCTTTTTTCTTCTTCATTAAATGACCCACTTCCCTAAGTACCAGTTTGTATATATTATCTTTATTATTATTTGAATATGTGTAAGGAGCACAAATGCAATTTTATTACATGGATATATTGTGTAGTGGTGAAGTCTTAGTTTTTAGTATATCCATCACCCAAATAATGTGCATTGTACCCCATTAAGTAATCTTTTATCATCCACCCCCTACTCACCCCCCAACCCTCTGAGTCTCCGACGTCTATCATTCCACACTCTACATCCATGTGTACACATTATATAGCTCCCACTTATAAGTAAGACTATGTAGTACTTGTCTTTCTGTTTCTCAATGGTTTTACTTAAGATAATGGCCCCCAGTTCCCTCCATGTTTCTGCAAGAGACATGATTTCATTTTCTATGTCCAAATAGTATTCTCTTGTGTATATATACCACATCCAATCATCCACTGATGGACACTTAGATTGATTCCTTATCTTTGCTATTGTGAATAGTGCTGTAGTAAACATATGACAACTGTAGGTATCTTTTTGACATAATAATGATTTATCTTCATTTGGGTATATACCCAGTAGTGAGATTGAAGGATAGAGTGGTAATTCTATTTTTGGTTATTTGAGAAATCTCCATACTGTTTCCATAAAGGTTGCGCTAATTTACATTCCAAACAACAGTGTGTAAGTGTTCCCTTTTCTCCTCATCCTCCCCAACGTCTGTTATTCTTTGTCTTTTCAGTAATAACCATTCTGACTGCTGTAAGATGATATCCCATTGTGGTTTTAATTTGCATTTATCTGATGATTAGTGATGTTGAGCATTTTTTCATATGCTTGTTGGCCATTTGTATGTTTTCTTTTAAAAGTGTCTATTCATGTTTTTTCCCACTTTTTAATGGGATTATTTGGGGTTGTTTTGTTGAGTTGCTTGAGTTCTTTGTAAATTCTGGACATGGACCCCTATCAGATGCATAGTTTGCAAATATCTTTGCCTATTCTATAGGTTATCTGTTCACTCTGAAAATTATTTATTTTGCTGTCCAGAAGATTTTTAGTTCAATTAAGTCCCATTTGTTTATATTTGTTTTCATGGCATTTGCTTTTAAGGTCTTAGTCATTGAATTCTTTGCCTAGACTAATGTCCAGAAGAGTTTTCCCTAGGTTTTCTTCTAGTATTTTTATAGTTTCAGGTCTTACAATTAAGTTTTTAATCTATCTTGAGTTGATTTTTGTATATGGTGAGTGATAGGTTATCCCTCTCAAGAATATTGCATATTCGAGGAAAAAGAATTCCAAGAAAGAAAGAAACTGTGTATACAGCATTGTGGTCCATTAACTATCCTTCCACTTTTATATTCACATAAATATCATCCTGTTGGGGAAGGACGGTGAAGGAGAAGCAGCACTGAAGAATTCTGAGGTCCTTCTCAATATTGTGAAGTATTCTTAATCAATGTAGGACAGTTGTTGTTGCATTTAAATGATTAGTGCTTTCCCAATAGCCATCCTAAATTACTAGCAATAGCCATCCTAAATTGCATAGGTTGTGGTAGTTTTCAGCCTGAGCACTGAAATTTCCAGAGACATACTGCAAGTTTTTATGGAGAAGAGTGTGATCATGGTGACATGCTTAGTGTGGGCGTAGGTCCATATGGTCTTGATCCAGGGATGTAGTTTTGACTATAGGCCATTTATTTGTCACAGAGTTCTAAGAATATCAGGTCTCTCTTCAACTCCTCCTTTCTCCAACTTAAACAAGTGATCCAGGGCCATGTCAATACTGATGTCAATGTCAAGCATGAATTACTTGTGATCCGTAAATAAATCTTTACAATGCCACCAAAGCAGTGTCTTTCAGAAGTAGGAAGATATCTCTTTTTCACAATCTCTGTCATATATTGTCTCATATTTTTCCCAAACAGGACTTTCTCCTCAGGTCTCAGTGGTGGAAGTGGGTCCTTCAACCTCTACCAGACCCCTTTCCGTCGGGCATCAGTATGAATTTTTTGGTTTGTGTTCAGATAGTCTGATGTTCTCCTCATGCCTTTCAACCCTTTTGTCTTTTATGAAAGGAGGCACATCAATCCTTTCTTAGAAGAAGTCCTCTTAATCTGATGTAAATCACCTCAGATAAATAGAAGGCTAAAGGCTATTGTCTCTACCACTTCACAGATATGTCCAGGCATCCTGAATTTCTTTTACGCTCACCTGAGACCTCCCTCCTTCATCCTAGTCACAAAAGTACAGATGACAGGCTCATACAGCTCAGCATCACAATGTCTTCCCAATCCTATTTCATTAATTTCTAAAGAATTACACTAAAATAATAATCTTCAAAAAGTTCCTATAGCTAAGAACCTCTTTTAAAGTAACTTAATGTTTCTTTCTCTCTTTCCTCTACATGCAACAGGTCTCTACTTTTAAAACGTATATATGTGGCCGGGCGTGGTGGCTCACACCTGTAATTCCAGCACTTTGGGAGGATGAGGCATGTGAATCGCGAGGTCAGGAGTTCAAGACCAGCCTGGCCAACATGATGAAACCCTGTCTTTACTAAAAATACAAAAATTAGCGAGGCATGGTGGCAGGTGCCTGTAATCCCAGCTACTCAGGATGCTGAGGCAGGAGAATCACTTGAAACCAGAAGGTGGAGGTTGCAGTGATGAGCTGAGATCGCACCACTGCACTCCAGCCTGGGCAACAAGAGCAAAACTCCATCTCAAAAGAAAAACAAAAAACAAAACAAAACAAAACAAAGTATGTATGTGACTCTCTTAACAATTAAACCTCTTCTATTAGGAATCTTACCACTGTGTTACTTCATCTGAAATCTTTTAATAGTCTCCTGGTGACTTTAAGAAGTATCATGCAGAAAACTACTGCATTTTCACTCCACTTTGAAACTGGTCATGTCTTGGGAACTGATTCATTCTACTAATCATATAGCAAAGAGAAAAACATAGTTCTTAGTTTAAAACATGAGCAATTGTGTCACACATTTTGGGTTTTGGTAAATTCATCATTAGAGAGAGAGAAAAAAAATCAATGGAGTTTAAACCCTTTGTCTTGTTAAGTCACAAAAAAAAATTCTTGGGTTAAATAAACCATGCAGTGTCAAGTTCATGCTGTTTCTATAATCTTGTTATTTCTGATTCCTCAATAAAAGCAGGGTACCAGTTATTCTAATTTCAAAGTGCCTCCCCACACTCTCACACAGAAAACCTTGGTTAAGAAATAAAAAGGATACTCTCATTCAGGCACACATGAGGAGATTAGTCATTTTGGTTCATTATTTATAAATAATGCAATAAGCCCCTGAAATTTTTGTAGGCTTCAAAAGGTCCTGCAAATCGATGTTGACCTTGCATGTTAGAATCATGATTGCCTATTGTGTCTCTTTGATTATTTAGGGGAAAAAAGGTATTGAAATATATACTCATGGACTATTTAGGGAATTAGAGTGTAATGAACATGGGCTAACTTTAGTGCTTCAGAGCAGTATGGGAGCTACACAGTTACCATCAAAGGCTGGGAGCCTCCTGAAAGCTGGAATGCTGCAAATATATCTCATCACCTTCAAATCCTGACCACTTTTTTTTCACATGTATTAATTTAACAAATATTATTGAGTATTTAAAATGTGCCATATTCTGCCTACATCTAATGGCAACAACAATAGAAAAAATGTGGTCCTTCCTACAAAGCTCAAAAGCTACTAGAGACACTGATTTATAAAGAGATCATAACACTCAAATAATATAAAGGATATAAAGAATGCAGATACAAAGTGCAATGGGAAGTCACCATATTAACAGATTAAAGAGAAAATTCTTAGCATCCTCTTCATGGGTGGTAATAAGTCATGTGATGGCATTCAATCTCCTGGCCACAAGAGAAACCTTATTTCTCCTCATGAAATACAAGAAAACAAGCAGAGGAGCTTGTTTTCTTCCAGTAAGGTGGGCGTATGACAATGAGTGCTTATCCCTTTGTTTCATCATCTACTGGTTTACTCTCTTCCCAGGACAGAGGGAGTAGCAAAGCTAATTGGTCAATTGCCATTTAAGGAGCCTTGTCAAGGTAACCTCTTGCTTCCAGGCAGAAATGGTTCTTCTTTCTTCCCTGCTTCTTGTTTTAGCATGGGAAACTTTTCCGAAGAAGGCCTTCCCTAATCCCATAGGCTAAAATTGTCTGCTCAACGACATATAGCTCTATGAGCTATATCATAGAGGGTGTTTCAGGTCTTTTAAACTTGATCTTAAAAGCAATAGGAAATCATTGAAGGATATTAAGCAGGGAAGAGACATGATCAGTTCTGTGTTTTCAAAAGTTCACCCTATATGACTAACCACCATATAGAATCTTTCTCTACCTCCTGTCTCTAAATCTCTCATTTTCTCCCCTTTTCTATTTTTTTTTTCTCCTCCTCCCTCTCCAACTCTATCTCCATCTCAATCACTATCTTATACCAGAAACTGGGTGTGTGAATCAGGCCCAGGATTCTAGGTGGATAAGCTTTTCCAAGAAGGTTAATCACGAGTCCTGCAGCACTATCATTTGACCCAGAAATCCCATTACTGGGTATATACCCAAAGAAATATAAATTGTTCCACCATAAAGACACATATACATGTTCACTGCAGTACTATTCACAATAACAAAGATATGGAATCAACCTAAATGCCCAAAAATGGTAGACTGAATTTTTAAAATGTGGTACACATATACCATAGAATACTATGCAGCCATAAAAAAGAAAAAGATTATGTCCTTTGCAGGAACATGGATGGAGCTAGAGGCCATTATCCTTAGCAAACTAACACAGAAACAGAAAACAAAATACTGCATGTAGGAACTTAGAGGGGAACAAGAGACACTGGGGCCTACTTGAGGGTGGAGGGTAGGAGAAGGGAGAGGATTAAAAAAAAAATAGCTTATGGGTACTAGGCTTAACAGCTGGGTGATGAAATAATCTTTACATCATCTTCCAAGACATGAGTTTACCAAAAACTTGCACATGTACCCCTGAGCCTAAAATAAAAGTGTTTTCTTTTGTTTTGTTTTGTTTCGTTTTTTAAATCAGGAGTTCTGGATTGTGGGGGATGATCAACTCTTGCTCAGCAATATTAAGTGGGCATTTTGATCCTATTTGGTTGGTTATCCACAGATCTCTTCTCCATAGTTTAGAACACAGAGGAAAAGAGGGAAAAGTATTAGCCCATCTGCCTCCAACCTCCCACCCTGGCTCACTATGCCACGCTTCTCTCCTAAGTCTTTCTGGACACTAATTATCTGGCTACTGTTAACACCAGATTTTAACTATTGCCAGCATCATTCACTCATTCACTCACTTATTCATTCGATAAATACTTGAGCACTCATTTCGGGTCTAGCTCTGTAAAATGTCCTACAAATGTAGTGGGAAAATAAAACAGATATGGTCTCTGTCCTTGAGAACTTGTAGCCTAGTCTGAGCAATAGATAGTAAGTAAATAATTATGCATATATTTATAACTGCACTTTTGATACATGCTGTGAAAGAGAAGTTGAGTGAACAATAGATCATGGGAAGACAATTTTAACCCATGAGATTAGGGAAGGCCTTCTTTGGAAACATCACATTTCGGGTGAGATATAAATTACCTAGATTGGCACTAAGAAAAATAAAGACCTCAAATCAGGAAATAATTTGAGTAAGAGAGAAACAGGAAATGAACTGGAGAGCTATATCACAGAGGGTCTTTCAGGTCTTTTGAACTCTATCCTAAAAGCAATAGGAAAACATTGAACAATATTAAGCAGGGAAGAGACATGATCAGTTCTGTGTTTTCAAAAATTCACCATAGCTGCCACATGATGAATGGTTTGCTAAGAGACCAGTTCAGAGACCTCTGCTGGGCCTTTTGCAGGAGCAATGGATGGAGAAACGAGGATGGATTCAGGATACAGTTTAGAATCTGAATGCACAGCTCTAAGTAATTGAAGAGTTGCAGAGGACAAGGGAAAGGAAACTGACAAGGATAATTTCCGAGTTTCTGGCTTGAGCAACTGCATGTATGGAGGTGTCCTTTTTTTGATGGGAAATTCTGCAGAAGGAACGCATTCAGGAACCTGGAGGAGGATCAGGAACTCCCTTCTAGACAAGTTGAGATTTAGGAGATATATACAGAAGCTGCTAGCAGTCCAGTTGGATATTTGAGTCTGTAGCGTGCGCACGCACACATACACACACACACACACTCTCACGAGATGCCTGAGATGAAAATATAAATTTCCAATTTGTTAACATATATAGATGATATTTAAAGCCCTGAGTGTGAGGTGATCCCCTAGAGAGAAGAATAAAATGAAAGGAGAGAAGAAAGAGATTGAGAGAATGAGATGTGGTTACTGCTGTAATTAACTACTGTTAATTGTCACTGGGAAGGGCTTGTCTTTGAGTACACAGAGAATAATGGGCAGATTTACTTTCCAATAAAATGATAGGATTAGGATGTCAGGAATGTTTTCTGATTTTTTCCAGGCCACCCCAGTAGTTGGCACATCCTCCCCTCTCCCAATCCCAAATTTCATCCTCAAAGGTACAACACTATAGGATATAAGAAGCCTTGTTAAGTGAGGGTAGAGGAATACTCTTTCTGATGTGTGTTATTTACTTTTAGGTATTAAGTTTTCTCCCCCAAGAGTGCCATCTGCGAATTTGTAGTGTTTGTATTCTCACTAGCTCTGTTAGCTCTGTTAACCAAGTGAAATCTCCATGTGAGAAGCCAGAGGGTAGCTATCAAATCCTACCATTCAGACACTTTATGGAAATGAACTGAGTAGATTACAAAAAGAAGAGCCAAATACCAAATAGCATCCTCCCCACATCAGTCCCTAGGTTGACATTTAGGCAACAGCCTCTGAGTCTATGAGGTTTTCTGAGATTGTTCAGAAATCTAGCCAAGGTTACTAAAAACTTCAATTCAAGAGCCAGTAGGTCTTTGCCACTTACTTAGTGCTTCATGAATACACACTTTAGCATATACCCCTTCCTGTTCTTTTTTTTTCTGTTTCCTTTTCTCTGTGATTTTTATACTTGATGCCCAGCTCACTACGGGTCAAGCACAAGGAAGAGAGGTATCAAGTGTGAGAAGAATATGTGACAGCTGATGCCATAGAGCCCCCATCAAGGGGAAAAAAAAACAGAATAAAACCAATTTCAATTTTTCCTACAGTGCTTTGAAAATATTACCTCACTTGTAAGCCAAATTTGTGTGTAATGATAGAAGGCATTTCATGGCACAGAATTATTATTTAGCTAAATGTGCCGAGTCAATTCACTCAAGGTTACAGTATAACTATCCATTTCTTATTTACTTTTTCCTTTTATGTTTAATGACCCCTCTCAAAATGGAAACTGGTGGAAAAATACACCCAATCTTCGGCTGTTCATGGTGCTGATACTCAGGGAGTCTTCCATGACAGTGGTCCTAAAATTTTGATAAGTGTAAGAATCACCTGGAGCATTTGTTAAGATAGTTTTATGCAGCCCTTCTGATTCAGCAGGTCAGATGAACTTGCATTTCTAAAATGTCCTCAGGTGATGCTGATGCTGCTGCCCCTACAACCATATTTTGAGAACCAATTTGTACTTGATCTCCCAGAGGTCCCAGTGGAAATGAGTCCCAGTTGCTTACAGTAGTAACTTACTCAATAACCCACTCTTTCTTAACTTCTTTCCCTTCCCCGTATGATGTTCCTGTTTCCTCTAACCAGTGTTCTCTGGGATCATCTCCCTAATAAACTATTTTCACTCAAATCTCAGGCTCAGTGACCATTTCTGAAATTAATTCAAACCAAGATAAAGACAGGGCCACAGGGCAAATAAGCAAAAAGGAAAGCAATGGGAAACATCTCAAAAGGAGGCTGACCTTGCTGCTGTGAGAGCACTGCTGCAGCCTCAGGGCTCCCGGACGTTTCAGCGGTATGCTCTCCGCAAGCCTCCCTCCAGACTCAGTCTCAGGCCAGAGCATAAGGTGGACTAAGCCTTGGAGTAATGCCGCTTTTTTGGCTGCCTAAATGCCCAAGTCCAAAATCTTGATATAATCTTGGATTTCTCACTCTCCGTTTCCCTTTCTCATCCAATTGATCATCACATTTTGCCACTTCAGCCTCTTTACTTCAAAGACATTTCTTCATCCACATCCTCTACGTCCAGTTCAGGCCCTCCCTCATCCTTTTTCCCTTGGCAAACAAGAGCAAAGTGACTGATATCTCTGTCCTTAGTCTGGTCTCTTTCTTTTTTGAGACAGAGTCTCGCTCACTCTGTCACCCAGGCTGGAGTGCAGTGGCGCAACCTTCACTCACTGCAACCTCCGCCTCCCAGGTTCAAGCGGTTCTCCTGTCTCGGCCTTCTGAGTAGCTGGGACTACAGGCGTGTGCCATCATGCCCTGCTAATTCTTGTATTTTTAGTAGAGACGGGGTTTCACCGTGTTGGCCAGGCTGGTCTCGAACTCCTTACCTCAGGTGATCTGCCCACCTTGACCTCCCAAAGTGCTGAGATTACAGGCATGAGGCACCGTTCCCGGCCCCCTCTTCTTTACATCTGTAATACTGATGCTAGTATAAACTTTCTAGAATGAAAATATGACCAGTCCCTGAAAACCTTCTGGTGGTTCCTCGGATAAACGCCAAGATCAAAGAAGGCCATCTAGAACCAAATCCCTGCTTAGTTCTCCAGTCTAATCTCTCATTTCTGCCAAGCATACACTCTACATTTAAGTCACGTCAATTTGCTTCCATTTCCATATACAGATGCTCTCTTTCACCTCCATGCTTCTGCTGACATGCCTGGAATTCACTTATCAACAAATATTATGTTGAACTCCAAAACTATGCCAGATACTGTTCTAGATGGTAGTTATACAGCTGAGAACAAACATGATAAAAATTCTGCCCTCAGGGAGCCTCACTTCTCATAAGGCGAGATAGACAATACACAAAATCAATAAGAAGAATGTCAGATATTGACATGTGCCAAGGAGAAAGAAGATACAGTGTGATAGAAGAAGAAGTTCAATTTTAAATGGGATGTGATGGGGGCCCTCAATTAAAAAGAAGAAGACATTTGAGCAAAATCCTCCTGGAGAGAGGCAGTGCGTCTTTGCAGATATCTGAGATAGGTTGTTTCAGCAGAGAGAATAGCAAGGCTGAAAACCCATCCTTGTTCTCCTTTTCCTGCCTGGATTCCCTTATCTAATTCATCCTCCAGGTTGGATCTCTCCTGCTACCTGGAGCCTTGCCTAACTCCCATTGTTCATTCTCAACTAAACATCCCATCTCAATGCTCTGAGAACATCTGGCCATGTGCTTATTAAAGCATTTAAAATATTGATGATGATAAAATGCAGTTAACATGTGTAATGTACTTACTGAAGGCCAGGCATTGTGCTGGTGATTCATTTGGATGACCTGCTTTCAATACTCATGTCACTGCAAGAAGTTGTATATTTACATTATCTCATTTTATTATCTCATCCCTGTCTCCTTTACACCAAGAATGAAATTGACACACAGAGAAGTTAAGTAACTTGTTTAAGATCACCAAGAATTCTAGACTGGGTTTTTTGATAACAGGGACAATGTAGCTCTCATATGGGTGCCCTTCACAATGGTCTGGCTCTCAAAAAGGATCACTAGCTCAATGCTTCAAATAGACCTTAACATATTCATATAGTAAAATGGAACTTCTCGCTGTATCTTACCAAATCATGATCACATGAATTTATACATGTTTGATGAGTATGTTTTTGATGGTATAACTTGAAAGTTAAATTTATTTGGTGAGACTCTGGGGTCACCTCACAAAGAAAGACTGGCATCTTTTAGAGAAGCTGGTATGGAGATGCAATGCAAAGCTGTTTGGCTGCAAATTGGGAGAGATCTGCTCTATGAATTAAGACTCCACAGACTGAGGGAAACAGTAGTGGTTTCAATTATAAGCTCCAAATGGAAAGTCATTTGGACAGATGTTCAGAATCACAGATGTTGATACATCATCAAGCCGCTTCTCACATGAGCACCTCCACATTGCTCTCCAGGTGAGTGGCAAGTCTCCGGGTGAGTAACTCCAGGGAGTTATTTATATAATTATGGTCAAGAATTCTCCCAAGCAACTCCATGTGGGTTTGCAAGTCTCTACTATTTCTGAAGTTCTGCCGGCTTATCTTACCATTTCTCAGCTCCAGAATTGTACTACCTTGTCTTTGTAGCGTAGTGTTTCCTAATGATTTTGCCCTTTGGGGGATATTCAGCAATATCTGGAGATGTTTTTGGTTGTCACAACTGCTGGGGTCAGGTGCTACTGGCATCTAGTGGGTAGAGGCCAGGGATGCTGCTAAACATCTTACACTGTACAAGACAGTCTCCCACAACAGAGCGTTATCCAGTCCAAAATGTCAACAGTGCCACAGGCCTATCTTGTTGCCTTTTATAAACCAAAGTAGCTCCCTTTGGTTCCCATTCAATGATGTGCCAAGAGTATAAGCACTGTCCTTACTGTTGTTTATTGGGGAGAATTATTGTTGCATTACATACATTTCCTGAGGTTGAATTGGGATGAATCATTGGAGCAAAAATGATTCTCAGATTGCTGCTTCACCCTGGCATGCCCTTCATACCCAATCCATGGGGTGAACACTAATTCCTCTTTAAACTCAGAAGTGCCACTTCCAACATGAAGACTTCTCTAACACCCCACAGGGAGAAATAATCACCT